>NW_022262883.1:0-118888 GCF_002021735.2 Oncorhynchus kisutch | reverse complement strand
ACATGATTTAGAGCTTGTTTTTGGAAAGTGCTTATTTCTTATTTCCATGTTGCAACTTGCTGAAAACTGTCCACAATGTTCATTTCATCTCAAATAGACCAGCACAGCAAAAATTGTACATCCATAGGCATCAAACATGATTTAGAGCTTGTTTTTGGAAAAGTGCTAATTTCTTTATTTCCATGTATGCAACTTGCTGAAACTGTCCACAATGTTCATTTAATCTCAAATAAGACAAGCACAGCAAAAATTGTATATCCAGAGTGCATCAAACATGATTTAGAGCTTGTTTTTGGAAATAAGTGCTTATTCTCTTTATTTCCATGTGTGCAACTTGCTGAAAACTGTCCACAATGTTCATTTCATCTCAAATAGACAGCACAGCAAAAATTGTATATCCAGAGTGCAATAAAACATGATTTAGAGCTTGTTTATGGAAAAGTGCTTTTATGCATTCTAACAGTGTTTTGCACAACATCTCGAATAAACATAAACATTTGTTTTTGTCCAGTGCATCAAACATGATTTAGAGCTTGTTTTTGGAAAAGGGCTTATTTCTTTATTTCCATGTGCAACTGGCCTGAAAACTGTCCCACAATGTTAATTTCATCTCAAATAGAAAGCACAGCAAAATTGTACATCTAGAGTGCATCAAACATGATTTAGAGCTTGTTTTTGGAAAAGGTGCTTATTTCTTTATTTCCATGTTGCAACTTGCTGAAAACTGTGACGACATGATTAATTTCATCTCAAACAGAACAGCACAGCAAAAATTGTATATCCAGAGTGGCATAAACATGATTTGAGCTTGTTTAATGGAAAAGTGCTTCTTTATCATATTCATGCGACAGTGTTTTCATTCACAACATCTCGAATAAACCATAAACAAAATTTGTTTTGGTTGTCCACGAGTGCATCAAACTATGACTTTAGAGTTGTTTTTGGGAAACGTGGCTTATTTCTTTATTTCCATGTGGCAACTTGCTGAAAACTGTCCACAATGTTCATTTCATCTCAAATAGACAGCACAGCAAAATTGTACATCCAGAGTGCATCAAACATGATTTAGAGCTTGTTTTTGGAAAAGTGCTTATTTCTTTATTTCCATGTTGCAACTTGCTGAAAACTGTCCACAATGTTCATTTAATCTCAAAAAGACAGCACAGCAAAAATTGTATATCCAGAGTGCATCAAACATGATTTAGAGCTTGTTTTTGGAAAAGTGCTTATTTCTTTATTTCCATGTGCAACTTGCTGAAAACTGTCCACAATGTTCATTCATCTCAAATAGACAGCACAGCAAAAAATTGTATATCCAGAGTGCATAAACATGATTTAGAGCTTGTTTATGGAAAAGTGCTTCTTTATGCATTCTACAGTGTTTTCACAACATCTCGAATAAACATAACAACATTTGTTTTGTCCAGAGTGCATCAAACATGATTTAGAGCTTGTTTTTGGAAAAGTGCTTATTTCTTTATTTCCATGTTGCAAACTTGCTGAAAACTGTCCACAATGTTAATTTCATCTCAAATAGAAAGCACAGCAAAAATTGTACATCTAGAGTGCATCAAACATGATTTAGGAGCTTGTTTTTGGAAAAGTGCTTATTTCTTTATTTCCATGTTGCAACTTGCTGAAAACTGTCCACAATGTTAATTTCATCTCAATAGACAGCACAGCAAAAATTGTATATCCAGAGTGCATAAACATGATTTAGAGCTTGTTTATGGAAAAGTGCTTCTTTGTGCATTCTACAGTGTTTTCACAACATCTCGAATAAACATAACAAAATGTGTTTTTGTCCAGAGTGCATCAAACATGATTTAGAGCTTGTTTTTGGAAAAGTGCTTATTTCTTTATTTCCATGTTGCAACTTGCTGAAAACTGTCCACAATGTTCATTTCATCTCAAATAGACAGCACAAGCAAATATTGTACATCCAGAGTGCATCAAACATGATTTAGAGCTTGTTTTTGGAAAAGTGCTAATTTCTTTATTTCCATGTTGCAACTTGCTGAAAACTGTCCACAATGTTCATTTAATCTCAAAAAGACAGCACAGCAAAAATTGTATATCCAGAGTGCATCAAACATGATTTAGAGCTTGTTTTGGAAAAGTGCTTATTTCTTTATTTCCATGTTGCAACTTGCTGAAAACTGTCCACAATGTTCATTTCATCTCAAATAGACAGCACAGCAAAAATTGTATATCCAGAGTGCATAAAACATGATTTAGAGCTTGTTTATGGAAAAGTGCTTCTTATGCATTCTACAGTGTTTTCACAACATCTCGAATAAACATAACAACATTTGTTTTTGTCCAGAGTGCATCAACATGATTTAGAGCTTGTTTTTGGAAAAGTGCTTATTTCTTTATTTCCATGTTGCAACTTGCTGAAAACTGTCCACAATGTTAATTTCATCTCAAATAGAAAGCACAGCAAAAATTGTACATCTAGAGTGCATCAACATGATTTAGAGCTTGTTTTTGGAAAAGTGCTTATTTCTTTATTTCCATGTTGCAAACTTGCTGAAAACTGTCCACAATGTTAATTTCATCTCAAATAGACAGCACAGCAAAAATTGTATATCCAGAGTGCATAAAACATGATTTAGAGCTTGTTTATGGAAAAGTGCTTCTTTATCCATTCTACAGTGTTTTCACAACATCTCGAATAAACATAACAAAATTGTTTTTGTCCAGAGTGCATCAAACATGATTTAGAGCTTGTTTTTGGAAAAGTGCTTATTTCTTTATTTCCATGTGGCAACTTGCTGAAAACTGTCCACAATGTTCATTTCATCTCAAATAGACAGCACAGCAAAAATTGTACATCCAGAGTGCATCAAACATGATTTAGAGCTTGTTTTTGGAAAAGTGCTAATTTCTTTATTTCCATGTTGCAACTTGCTGAAAACTGTCCACAATGTTCATTTAATCTCAAAAAGACAGCACAGCAAAAATTGTATATCCAGAGTGCATCAAACATGATTTAGAGCTTGTTTTTGGAAAAGTGCTTATTTCTTTATTTCCATGTTGCAACTTGCTGAAAACTGTCCACAATGTTCATTTCATCTCAAATAGACAGCACAGCAAAATTGTATATCCAGAGTGCATAAACATGATTTAGAGCTTGTTTATGGAAAAGTGCTTCTTTATGCATTCTACAGTGTTTTCACAACATCTCGAATAAACATAACAACATTTGTTTTTGTCCAGAGTGCATCAAACATGATTTAGAGCTTGTTTTTGGAAAAGTGCTTATTTCTTTATTTCCATGTTGCAACTTGCTGAAAACTGTCCACAATGTTAATTTCATCTCAAATAGAAAGCACAGCAAAAATTGTACATCTAGAGTGCATCAAACATGATTTAGAGCTTGTTTTTGGAAAAGTGCTTATTTCTTTATTTCCATGTTGCAACTTGCTGAAAACTGTCCACAATGTTAATTTCATCTCAAATAGACAGCACAGCAAAAATTGTATATCCAGAGTGCATAAAACATGATTTAGAGCTTGTTTATGGAAAAGTGCTTCTTTATGCATTCTACAGTGTTTTCACAACATCTCGAATAAACATAACAAAATGTGTTTTTGTCCAGAGTGCATCAAACATGATTTAGAGCTTGTTTTTGGAAAAGTGCTTATTTCTTTATTTCCATGTGGCAACTTGCTGAAAACTGTCCACAATGTTCATTTCATCTCAAATAGACAGCACAGCAAAAATTGTACATCCAGAGTGCATCAAACATGATTTAGAGCTTGTTTTGGAAAAGTGCTTATTTCTTTATTTCCATGTTGCAACTTGCTGAAAACTGTCCACAATGTTCATTTAATTCTCAAAAAGACAGCACAGCAAAAATTGTATATCCAGAGTGCATCAAACATGATTTAGAGCTTGTTTTTGGAAAAGTGCTTATTTCTTTATTTCCATGTTGCAACTTGCTGAAAACTGTCCACAATGTTCATTTAATCTCAAAAAGACAGCACAGCAAAAATTGTATATCCAGAGTGCATCAAACATGATTTAGAGCTTGTTTTTGGAAAAGTGCTTATTTCTTTATTTCCATGTTGCAACTTGCTGAAAACTGTCCACAATGTTCATTTCATCTCAAATAGACAGCACAGCAAAAATTGTATATCCAGAGTGCATAAAACATGATTTAGAGCTTGTTTATGGAAAAGTGCTTCTTTATGCATTCTACAGTGTTTTCACAACATCTCGAATAAACATAACAACATTTGTTTTTGTCCAGAGTGCATCAAACATGATTTAGAGCTTGTTTTTGGAAAAGTGCTTATTTCTTTATTTCCATGTTGCAACTTGCTGGAAAACTGTCCACAATGTTAATTTCATCTCAAATAGAAAGCACAGCAAAAATTGTACATCTAGAGTGCATCAAACATGATTTAGAGCTTGTTTTTGGAAAAGTGCTTATTTCTTTATTTCCATGTTGCAACTTGCTGAAAACTGTCCACAATGTTAATTTCATCTCAAATAGACAGCACAGCAAAAATTGTATATCCAGAGTGCATAAAACATGATTTAGAGCTTGTTTATGGAAAAGTGCTTCTTTGTGCATTCTACAGTGTTTTCACAACATCTCGAATAAACATAACAAAATGTGTTTTTGTCCAGAGTGCATCAAACATGATTTAGAGCTTGTTTTTGGAAAAGTGCTTATTTCTTTATTTCCATGTTGCAACTTGCTGAAAACTGTCCACAATGTTCATTTCATCTCAAATAGACAGCACAGCAAATATTGTACATCCAGAGTGCATCAAACATGATTTAGAGCTTGTTTTTGGAAAAGTGCTAATTTCTTTATTTCCATGTTGCAACTTGCTGAAAACTGTCCACAATGTTCATTTAATCTCAAAAAGACAGCACAGCAAAAATTGTATATCCAGAGTGCATCAAACATGATTTAGAGCTTGTTTTTGGAAAAGTGCTTATTTCTTTATTTCCATGTTGCAACTTGCTGAAAACTGTCCACAATGTTCATTTCATCTCAAATAGACAGCACAGCAAAAATTGTATATCCAGAGTGCATAAAACATGATTTAGAGCTTGTTTATGGAAAAGTGCTTCTTTATGCATTCTACAGTGTTTTCACAACATCTCGAATAAACATAACAACATTTGTTTTTGTCCAGAGTGCATCAAACATGATTTAGAGCTTGTTTTTGGAAAAGTGCTTATTTCTTTATTTCCATGTTGCAACTTGCTGAAAACTGTCCACAATGTTAATTTCATCTCAAATAGAAAGCACAGCAAAAATTGTACATCTAGAGTGCATCAAACATGATTTAGAGCTTGTTTTTGGAAAAGTGCTTATTTCTTTATTTCCATGTTGCAACTTGCTGAAAACTGTCCACAATGTTAATTTCATCTCAAATAGACAGCACAGCAAAAATTGTATATCCAGAGTGCATAAAACATGATTTAGAGCTTGTTTATGGAAAAGTGCTTCTTTATCCATTCTACAGTGTTTTCACAACATCTCGAATAAACATAACAAAATTTGTTTTTGTCCAGAGTGCATCAAACATGATTTAGAGCTTGTTTTTGGAAAAGTGCTTATTTCTTTATTTCCATGTGGCAACTTGCTGAAAACTGTCCACAATGTTCATTTCATCTCAAATAGACAGCACAGCAAAAATTGTACATCCAGAGTGCATCAAACATGATTTAGAGCTTGTTTTTGGAAAAGTGCTTATTTCTTTATTTCCATGTTGCAACTTGCTGAAAACTGTCCACAATGTTCATTTAATCTCAAAAAGACAGCACAGCAAAAATTGTATATCCAGAGTGCATCAAACATGATTTAGAGCTTGTTTTTGGAAAAGTGCTTATTTCTTTATTTCCATGTTGCAACTTGCTGAAAACTGTCCACAATGTTCATTTCATCTCAAATAGACAGCACAGCAAAAATTGTATATCCAGAGTGCATAAAACATGATTTAGAGCTTGTTTATGGAAAAGTGCTTCTTTATGCATTCTACAGTGTTTTCACAACATCTCGAATAAACATAACAACATTTGTTTTTGTCCAGAGTGCATCAAACATGATTTAGAGCTTGTTTTTGGAAAAGTGCTTATTTCTTTATTTCCATGTTGCAACTTGCTGAAAACTGTCCACAATGTTAATTTCATCTCAAATAGAAAGCACAGCAAAAATTGTACATCTAGAGTGCATCAAACATGATTTAGAGCTTGTTTTTGGAAAAGTGCTTATTTCTTTATTTCCATGTTGCAACTTGCTGAAAACTGTCCACAATGTTAATTTCATCTCAAATAGACAGCACAGCAAAAATTGTATATCCAGAGTGCATAAAACATGATTTAGAGCTTGTTTATGGAAAAGTGCTTCTTTATGCATTCTACAGTGTTTTCACAACATCTCGAATAAACATAACAAAATGTGTTTTTGTCCAGAGTGCATCAAACATGATTAGAGCTTGTTTTTGGAAAAGTGCTTATTTCTTTATTTCCATGTTGCAACTTGCTGAAAACTGTCCACAATGTTCATTTCATCTCAAATAGACAGCACAGCAAATATTGTACATCCAGAGTGCATCAAACATGATTTAGAGCTTGTTTATGGAAAAGTGCTTATTACTGCATTTCAATGTTGCAACTTGCTGAAAATTGTCCACCTAGTTCATTTCATCTCAAATAGACAGCACAGCAAAAATTGTACACCCAGAGTGCATCAAACATGATTTAGAGCTTGTTTTTGGAAAAGTGCTTATTTCTTTATTTCCATGTTGCAACTTGCTGAAAACTGTCCACAATGTTCATTTCATCTCAAATAGACAGCACAGCAAATATTGTACATCCAGAGTGCATCAAACATGATTTAGAGCTTGTTTATGGAAAAGTGCTTATTACTGCATTTCAATGTTGCAACTTGCTGAAAATTGTCCACCTTGTTCATTTCATCTCAAATAGACAGCACAGCAAAAATTGTACACCCAGAGTGCATCAAACATGATTTAGAGCTTGTTTTTGGAAAAGTGCTTATTTATGCATTCTACAGTGTTTTCACAACATCTCAAATAAACATAACAAAATTAGTTTTTGTCCAGAGTGCATCTAACCTGATTTAGAGCTTGTTTATGGAAAAGTGCTTATTTCTTTATTTCCATGTTGCAACTTGCTGAAAACTGTCCACAATGTTCATTTCATCTCAAATAGACAGCACAGCAAAAATTGTACATCCAGAGTGCATCAAACATGATTTAGAGCTTGTTTTTGGAAAAGTGCTAATTTCTTTATTTCCATGTTGCAACTTGCTGAAAACTGTCCACAATGTTCATTTAATCTCAAAAAGACAGCACAGCAAAAATTGTATATCCAGAGTGCATCAAACATGATTTAGAGCTTGTTTTTGGAAAAGTGCTTATTTCTTTATTTCCATGTTGCAACTTGCTGAAAACTGTCCACAATGTTCATTTCATCTCAAATAGACAGCACAGCAAAAATTGTATATCCAGAGTGCATAAAACATGATTTAGAGCTTGTTTATGGAAAAGTGCTTCTTTATGCATTCTACAGTGTTTTCACAACATCTCGAATAAACATAACAACATTTGTTTTTGTCCAGAGTGCATCAAACATGATTTAGAGCTTGTTTTTGGAAAAGTGCTTATTTCTTTACTTCCATGTTGCAACTTGCTGAAAACTGTCCACAATGTTAATTTCATCTCAAATAGAAAGCACAGCAAAAATTGTACATCTAGAGTGCATCAAACATGATTTAGAGCTTGTTTTTGGAAAAGTGCTTATTTCTTTATTTCCATGTTGCAACTTGCTGAAAACTGTCCACAATGTTAATTTCATCTCAAATAGACAGCACAGCAAAAATTGTATATCCAGAGTGCATAAAACATGATTTAGAGCTTGTTTATGGAAAAGTGCTTCTTTATGCATTCTACAGTGTTTTCACAACATCTCGAATAAACATAACAAAATGTGTTTTGTCCAGAGTGCATCAAACATGATTTAGAGCTTGTTTTTGGAAAAGTGCTTATTTCTTTATTTCCATGTGGCAACTTGCTGAAAACTGTCCACAATGTTCATTTCATCTCAAATAGACAGCACAGCAAAAATTGTACATCCGGGGTGCATCAAACATGATTTAGAGCTTGTTTTTGGAAAAGTGCTTATTTCTTTATTTCCATGTTGCAACTTGCTGAAAACTGTCCACAATGTTCATTTAATCTCAAAAAGACAGCACAGCAAAAATTGTATATCCAGAGTGCATCAAACATGATTTAGAGCTTGTTTATGGAAAAGTGCTTATTTCTTTATTTCCATGTTGCAACTTGCTGAAAACTGTCCACAATGTTCATTTAATCTCAAATAGACAGCACAGCAAAAATTGTACACCCAGAGTGCATCAAACATGATTTAGAGCTTGTTTTTGGAAAAGTGCTTATTTCTGTATTTCCATGTTGCAACTTGCTGAAAACTGTCCACAATGTTCATTTCATCTCAAATAGACAGCACAGCAAATATTGTACATCCAGAGTGCATCAAACATGATTTAGAGCTTGTTTATGGAAAAGTGCTTATTACTGCATTTCAATGTTGCAACTTGCTGAAAATTGTCCACCTAGTTCATTTCATCTCAAATAGACAGCACAGCAAAAATTGTACACCCAGAGTGCATCAAACATGATTTAGAGCTTGTTTTTGGAAAAGTGCTTATTTCTTTATTTCCATGTTGCAACTTGCTGAAAACTGTCCACAATGTTCATTTCATCTCAAATAGACAGCACAGCAAATATTGTACATCCAGAGTGCATCAAACATGATTTAGAGCTTGTTTATGGAAAAGTGCTTATTACTGCATTTCAATGTTGCAACTTGCTGAAAATTGTCCACCTTGTTCATTTCATCTCAAATAGACAGCACAGCAAAAATTGTACACCCAGAGTGCATCAAACATGATTTAGAGCTTGTTTTTGGAAAAGTGCTTATTTATGCATTCTACAGTGTTTTCACAACATCTCAAATAAACATAACAAAATCAGTTTTTGTCCAGAGTGCATCTAACCTGATTTAGAGCTTGTTTATGGAAAAGTGCTTATTTCTTTATTTCCATGTTGCAACTTGCTGAAAACTGTCCACAATGTTCATTTCATCTCAAATAGACAGCACAGCAAAAATTGTACATCCAGAGTGCATCAAACATGATTTAGAGCTTGTTTTTGGAAAAGTGCTAATTTCTTTATTTCCATGTTGCAACTTGCTGAAAACTGTCCACAATGTTCATTTAATCTCAAAAAGACAGCACAGCAAAAATTGTATATCCAGAGTGCATCAAACATGATTTAGAGCTTGTTTTTGGAAAAGTGCTTATTTCTTTATTTCCATGTTGCAACTTGCTGAAAACTGTCCACAATGTTCATTTCATCTCAAATAGACAGCACAGCAAATATTGTACATCCAGAGTGCATCAAACATGATTTAGAGCTTGTTTATGGAAAAGTGCTTATTACTGCATTTCAATGTTGCAACTTGCTGAAAATTGTCCACCTAGTTCATTTCATCTCAAATAGACAGCACAGCAAAAATTGTACACCCAGAGTGCATCAAACATGATTTAGAGCTTGTTTTTGGAAAAGTGCTTATTTCTTTATTTCCATGTTGCAACTTGCTGAAAACTGTCCACAATGTTCATTTCATCTCAAATAGACAGCACAGCAAATATTGTACATCCAGAGTGCATCAAACATGATTTAGAGCTTGTTTATGGAAAAGTGCTTATTACTGCATTTCAATGTTGCAACTTGCTGAAAATTGTCCACCTTGTTCATTTCATCTCAAATAGACAGCACAGCAAAAATTGTACACCCAGAGTGCATCAAACATGATTTAGAGCTTGTTTTTGGAAAAGTGCTTATTTATGCATTCTACAGTGTTTTCACAACATCTCAAATAAACATAACAAAATTAGTTTTTGTCCAGAGTGCATCTAACCTGATTTAGAGCTTGTTTATGGAAAAGTGCTTATTTCTTTATTTCCATGTTGCAACTTGCTGAAAACTGTCCACAATGTTCATTTCATCTCAAATAGACAGCACAGCAAAAATTGTACATCCAGAGTGCATCAAACATGATTTAGAGCTTGTTTTTGGAAAAGTGCTAATTTCTTTATTTCCATGTTGCAACTTGCTGAAAACTGTCCACAATGTTCATTTAATCTCAAAAAGACAGCACAGCAAAAATTGTATATCCAGAGTGCATCAAACATGATTTAGAGCTTGTTTTTGGAAAAGTGCTTATTTCTTTATTTCCATGTTGCAACTTGCTGAAAACTGTCCACAATGTTCATTTCATCTCAAATAGACAGCACAGCAAAAATTGTATATCCAGAGTGCATAAAACATGATTTAGAGCTTGTTTATGGAAAAGTGCTTCTTTATGCATTCTACAGTGTTTTCACAACATCTCGAATAAACATAACAACATTTGTTTTTGTCCAGAGTGCATCAAACATGATTTAGAGCTTGTTTTTGGAAAAGTGCTTATTTCTTTACTTCCATGTTGCAACTTGCTGAAAACTGTCCACAATGTTAATTTCATCTCAAATAGAAAGCACAGCAAAAATTGTACATCTAGAGTGCATCAAACATGATTTAGAGCTTGTTTTTGGAAAAGTGCTTATTTCTTTATTTCCATGTTGCAACTTGCTGAAAACTGTCCACAATGTTAATTTCATCTCAAATAGACAGCACAGCAAAAATTGTATATCCAGAGTGCATAAAACATGATTTAGAGCTTGTTTATGGAAAAGTGCTTCTTTATGCATTCTACAGTGTTTTCACAACATCTCGAATAAACATAACAAAATGTGTTTTTGTCCAGAGTGCATCAAACATGATTTAGAGCTTGTTTTTGGAAAGTGCTTATTTCTTTATTTCCATGTGGCAACTTGCTGAAAACTGTCCACAATGTTCATTTCATCTCAAATAGACAGCACAGCAAAAATTGTACATCCGGGGTGCATCAAACATGATTTAGAGCTTGTTTTTGGAAAAGTGCTTATTTCTTTATTTCCATGTTGCAACTTGCTGAAAACTGTCCACAATGTTCATTTAATCTCAAAAAGACAGCACAGCAAAAATTGTATATCCAGAGTGCATCAAACATGATTTAGAGCTTGTTTATGGAAAAGTGCTTATTTCTTTATTTCCATGTTGCAACTTGCTGAAAACTGTCCACAATGTTCATTTAATCTCAAATAGACAGCACAGCAAAAATTGTACACCCAGAGTGCATCAAACATGATTTAGAGCTTGTTTTTGGAAAAGTGCTTATTTCTGTATTTCCATGTTGCAACTTGCTGAAAACTGTCCACAATGTTCATTTCATCTCAAATAGACAGCACAGCAAATATTGTACATCCAGAGTGCATCAAACATGATTTAGAGCTTGTTTATGGAAAAGTGCTTATTACTGCATTTCAATGTTGCAACTTGCTGAAAATTGTCCACCTAGTTCATTTCATCTCAAATAGACAGCACAGCAAAAATTGTACACCCAGAGTGCATCAAACATGATTTAGAGCTTGTTTTTGGAAAAGTGCTTATTTCTTTATTTCCATGTTGCAACTTGCTGAAAACTGTCCACAATGTTCATTTCATCTCAAATAGACAGCACAGCAAATATTGTACATCCAGAGTGCATCAAACATGATTTAGAGCTTGTTTATGGAAAAGTGCTTATTACTGCATTTCAATGTTGCAACTTGCTGAAAATTGTCCACCTTGTTCATTTCATCTCAAATAGACAGCACAGCAAAAATTGTACACCCAGAGTGCATCAAACATGATTTAGAGCTTGTTTTTGGAAAAGTGCTTATTTATGCATTCTACAGTGTTTTCACAACATCTCAAATAAACATAACAAAATCAGTTTTTGTCCAGAGTGCATCTAACCTGATTTAGAGCTTGTTTATGGAAAAGTGCTTATTTCTTTATTTCCATGTTGCAACTTGCTGAAAACTGTCCACAATGTTCATTTCATCTCAAATAGACAGCACAGCAAAAATTGTACATCCAGAGTGCATCAAACATGATTTAGAGCTTGTTTTTGGAAAAGTGCTAATTTCTTTATTTCCATGTTGCAACTTGCTGAAAACTGTCCACAATGTTCATTTAATCTCAAAAAGACAGCACAGCAAAAATTGTATATCCAGAGTGCATCAAACATGATTTAGAGCTTGTTTTTGGAAAAGTGCTTATTTCTTTATTTCCATGTTGCAACTTGCTGAAAACTGTCCACAATGTTCATTTCATCTCAAATAGACAGCACAGCAAAAATTGTATATCCAGAGTGCATAAAACATGATTTAGAGCTTGTTTATGGAAAAGTGCTTCTTTATGCATTCTACAGTGTTTTCACAACATCTCGAATAAACATAACAACATTTGTTTTTGTCCAGAGTGCATCAAACATGATTTAGAGCTTGTTTATGGAAAAGTGCTTATTTCTTTATTTCCATGTTGCAACTTGCTGAAAATTGTCCACCTTGTTCATTTCATCTCAAATAGACAGCACAGAAAAAATTGTACACCCAGAGTGCATCAAACATGATTTAGAGCTTGTTTTTGGAAAAGTGCTTATTTCTTTATTTCCATGTTGCAACTTGCTGAAAACTGTCCACAATGTTCATTTAATCTCAAAAAGACAGCACAGCAAAAATTGTATATCCAGAGTGCATCAAACATGATTTAGAGCTTGTTTATGGAAAAGTGCTTATTTCTTTATTTCCATGTTGCAACTTGCTGAAAACTGTCCACAATGTTCATTTCATCTCAAATAGACAGCACAGCAAAAATTGTACACCCAGAGTGCATCAAACATGATTTAGAGCTTGTTTTTGGAAAAGTGCTTATTTCTAAATTTCCATGTTGCAACTTGCTGAAAACTGTCCACAATGTTCATTTCATCTCAAATAGACAGCACAGCAAATATTGTACATCCAGAGTGCATCAAACATGATTTAGAGCTTGTTTATGGAAAAGTGCTTATTACTGCATTTCAATGTTGCAACTTGCTGAAAATTGTCCACCTAGTTCATTTCATCTCAAATAGACAGCACAGCAAAAATTGTACACCCAGAGTGCATCAAACATGATTTAGAGCTTGTTTTTGGAAAAGTGTTTATTTCTTTATTTCCATGTTGCAACTTGCTGAAAACTGTCCACAATGTTCATTTCATCTCAAAAAGACAGCACAGCAAATATTGTACATCCAGAGTGCATCAAACATGATTTAGAGCTTGTTTATGGAAAAGTGCTTATTACTGCATTTCAATGTTGCAACTTGCTGAAAATTGTCCACCTTGTTCATTTCATCTCAAATAGACAGCACAGCAAAAATTGTACACCCAGAGTGCATCAAACATGATTTAGAGCTTGTTTTTGGAAAAGTGCTTATTTATGCATTCTACAGTGTTTTCACAACATCTCAAATAAACATAACAAAATTAGTTTTTGTCCAGAGTGCATCTAACCTGATTTAGAGCTTGTTTATGGAAAAGTGCTTATTTCTTTATTTCCATGTTGCAACTTGCTGAAAACTGTCCACAATGTTCATTTCATCTCAAATAGACAGCACAGCAAAAATTGTACATCCAGAGTGCATCAAACATGATTTAGAGCTTGTTTTTGGAAAAGTGCTAATTTCTTTATTTCCATGTTGCAACTTGCTGAAAACTGTCCACAATGTTCATTTAATCTCAAAAAGACAGCACAGCAAAAATTGTATATCCAGAGTGCATCAAACATGATTTAGAGCTTGTTTTTGGAAAAGTGCTTATTTCTTTATTTCCATGTTGCAACTTTCTGAAAACTGTCCACAATGTTCATTTCATCTCAAATAGACAGCACAGCAAAAATTGTATATCCAGAGTGCATAAAACATGATTTAGAGCTTGTTTATGGAAAAGTGCTTCTTTATGCATTCTACAGTGTTTTCACAACATCTCGAATAAACATAACAACATTTGTTTTTGTCCAGAGTGCATCAAACATGATTTAGAGCTTGTTTTTGGAAAAGTGCTTATTTCTTTATTTCCATGTTGCAACTTGCTGAAAACTGTCCACAATGTTAATTTCATCTCAAATAGAAAGCACAGCAAAAATTGTACATCTAGAGTGCATCAAACATGATTTAGAGCTTGTTTTTGGAAAAGTGCTTATTTCTTTATTTCCATGTTGCAACTTGCTGAAAACTGTCCACAATGTTAATTTCATCTCAAATAGACAGCACAGCAAAAATTGTATATCCAGAGTGCATAAAACATGATTTAGAGCTTGTTTATGGAAAAGTGCTTCTTTATGCATTCTACAGTGTTTTCACAACATCTCGAATAAACATAACAAAATTTGTTTTTGTCCAGAGTGCATCAAACATGATTTAGAGCTTGTTTATGGAAAAGTGCTTATTTCTTTATTTCCATGTTGCAACTTGCTGAAAATTGTCCACCTTGTTCATTTCATCTCAAATAGACAGCACAGAAAAAATTGTACACCCAGAGTGCATCAAACATGATTTAGAGCTTGTTTTTGGAAAAGTGCTTATTTCTTTATTTCCATGTTGCAACTTGCTGAAAACTTTCCACAATGTTCATTTCATCTCAAATAGACAGCACAGCAAAAATTGTACATCCAGAGTGCATCAAACATGATTTAGAGCTTGTTTTTGGAAAAGTGCTTATTTCTTTATTTCCATGTGGCAACTTGCTGAAAACTGTCCACAATGTTCATTTCATCTCAAATAGACAGCACAGCAAAAATTGTACATCCAGAGTGCATCAAACATGATTTAGAGCTTGTTTTTGGAAAAGTGCTTATTTCTTTATTTCCATGTTGCAACTTGCTGAAAACTGTCCACAATGTTCATTTAATCTCAAAAAGACAGCACAGCAAAAATTGTATATCCAGAGTGCATCAAACATGATTTAGAGCTTGTTTATGGAAAAGTGCTTATTTCTTTATTTCCATGTTGCAACTTGCTGAAAACTGTCCACAATGTTCATTTCATCTCAAATAGACAGCACAGCAAAAATTGTACACCCAGAGTGCATCAAACATGATTTAGAGCTTGTTTTTGGAAAAGTGCTTATTTCTTTATTTCCATGTTGCAACTTGCTGAAAACTGTCCACAATGTTCATTTCATCTCAAATAGACAGCACAGCAAATATTGTACATCCAGAGTGCATCAAACATGATTTAGAGCTTGTTTATGGAAAAGTGCTTATTACTGCATTTCAATGTTGCAACTTGCTGAAAATTGTCCACCTAGTTCATTTCATCTCAAATAGACAGCACAGCAAAAATTGTACACCCAGAGTGCATCAAACATGATTTAGAGCTTGTTTTTGGAAAAGTGCTTATTTCTTTATTTCCATGTTGCAAACTTGCTGAAAACTGTCCACAATGTTCATTTCATCTCAAATAGACAGCACAGCAAATATTGTACATCCAGAGTGCATCAAACATGAATTTAGAGCTTGTTTTATGGGAAAATTGCTTATTTATGCATTCTACAGTGTTTTCACAACATATCAAATAAACATAACAAATATTAGTTTTTGTCCAGAGTGCATCAAACATGATTTAGAGCTGTTTATGGAAAAGTGCTTATTTCTTCTTATTTCCATGTTGCAACTTGCTGAAAACTGTCCACAAGTTCATTTCATCTCAAATAGACAGCAAAGCAAAATCTTGTGACATCCAGAGTGCATCAAACATGATTTAGAGCTTGTTTATGGAAAAGTGTAATTTCTTATTTTCATGTCAACTTGCTGAAAACTGTCCACAATGTTAATTTCATCTCAAAAAGACAGCACAGCAAAAATGTATATCCAGAGTGCATCAAACATGATTTAGAGCTTGTTTTTGGAAAAGTGCTTATTTCTTTATTTCCATGTTGCAACTTGCTGAAAACTGTCCACAATGTTCATTTCATCTCAAATAGACAGCACAGCAAAAATTGTATATCCAGAGTGCATAAAACATGATTTAGAGCTTGTTTATGGAAAAGTGCTTCTTTATGCATTCTACAGTGTTTTCACAACATCTCGAATAAACATAACAACATTGTTTTTGTCCAGAGTGCATCAAACATGATTTAGAGCTTGTTTATGGAAAAGTGCTTATTTCTTTATTTCCATGTTGCAACTTGCTGAAAACTGTCCACAATGTTCATTTCATCTCAAATAGACAGCACAGCAAAAATTGTACATCCAGAGTGCATCAAACATGATTTAGAGCTTGTTTTTGGAAAGTGCTTATTTCTTTATTTCCATGTTGCACCTTGCTGAAAACTGTCCACAATGTTAATTTCATCTCAAATAGACAGCACAGCAAAAATTGTATATCCAGAGTGCATAAAACATGATTTAGAGCTTGTTATGGAAAAGTGCTTCTTTATGCTATTCTACAGTGTTTTCACAACATCTCGAATAAACATAACAAAATTTGTTTTTGTCCAGAGTGCATCAAAAATGATTTGAGCTTGTTTATGGAAAATGTGCTTATTCTTTATTTCCATTGTGCAACTTGCTGAAATTGTCCACCTGTTCATTCATCTCAAATAGACAGCACAGAAAAAATTGTACACCAGAGTGCATCAAACATGATTTAGAGCTTGTTTTTGGAAAAGTGCTTATTTCTTTATTTCCATGTTGCAACTGCTGAAACTTTCCACAATGTTCATTTTCATCTCAATGACAGCACAGCAAAAATTGTAAATCCAGAGTGCATCAAACATGATTAGAGCTTGTTTTTGGGAAAAAGTGCTTATTTCTTTATTTCCATGTTGCAACTTGCTGAAAACTGTCCACAATGTTCATTTCATCTCAAATAGACAGCACAGCAAAAATTGTACATCCCAGAGTGCATCAAACATGATTAGAGCTTGTTTTGGAAAAGTGCTTATTTCTTTATTTCCATGTTGCAACTTGCTGAAAACTGTCCACAATGTTCATTTAATCTCAAATAGACAGCACAGCAAAAATTGTATATCCAGAGTGCATCAAACATGATTTAGAGCTTGTTTATGGAAAGTGCTTATTTCTTTATTTCCATGTTGCAACTTGCTGAAAACTGTCCACAATGTTCATTTCATCTCAAATAGACAGCACAGCAAAAATTGTACATCCCAGAGTGCATCAAACATGATTTAGAGCTTGTTTTTGGAAAAGTGCTTATTCTTTATTTCCATGTTGCAACTTGCTGAAAACTGTCCACAATGTTCATTTCATCTCAAATAGACAGCACAGCAAAAATTGTACATCCAGAGTGCATCAAACATGATTTAGAGCTTGTTTATGGAAAAGTGCTTATTTCTTGCATTTCCATGTTGCAACTTGCTGAAACTGTCCACAATGTTCATTTCATCTCAAATAGACAGCACAGCAAAAATTGTACACCCAGAGTGCATCAAACATGATTTAGAGCTTGTTTTTGGAAAAGTGCTTATTTCTTTATTTCCATGTTGCAACTTGCTGAAAACTGTCCACAATGTTCATTTCATCTCAAATAGACAGCACAGCAAAAATTGTACATCCAGAGTGCAATCAAACATGATTTAGAGCTTGTTTATGGAAAATTGCTTATTTATGCATTCTACAGTGTTTGCACAACATCTCGAATCAAACATAACAAAATTAGTTTTTGTCCAGAGTGCATCAACATGATTTTAGAGCTTGTTTATGGAAAAGTGCTATTTCTTTATTTCCATGTTGCAACTTGCTGAAAACTGTCCACAATGTTCATTTCATCTCAAATAGACAGCACAGCAAATATTGTACATCCAGAGTGCATCAAACATGATTCAGAGCTTGTTTTGGAAAAGTGCTTATTTCTTATTTCCATGTTGCAACTTGCTGAAAACTGTCCACAATGTTCATTTCATCTCAATAGACAGCACAGCAAATATTGTACATCCAGAGTGCATCAAACATGATTTAGAGCTTGTTTATGGAAAATTGCTTATTTATGCATTCTACAGTGTTTTCACAACATCTCAAATAAACATAACTAAATTAGTTTTTGTCCAGAGTGCATCAAACATGATTTAGAGCTTGTTTATGGAAAAGTGCTTATTTCTTTATTTCCATGTTGCAACTTGCTGAAAACTGTCCACAATGTTCATTTCATCTCAAATAGACAGCACAGCAAAAATTGTACATCCAGAGTGCATCAAACATGATTTAGAGCTTGTTTTTGGAAAAGTGCTTATTTCTTTATTTCCATGTTGCAACTTGCTGAAAACTGTCCACAATGTTCATTTAATCTCAAAAAGACAGCACAGCAAAAATTGTATATCCAGAGTGCATCAAACATGATTTAGAGCTTGTTTTTGGAAAAGTGCTTATTTCTTTATTTCCATGTTGCAACTTGCTGAAAACTGTCCACAATGTTCATTTCATCTCAAATAGACAGCACAGCAAAAATTGTATATCCAGAGTGCATAAAACATGATTTAGAGCTTGTTTATGGAAAAGTGCTTCTTTATGCATTCTACAGTGTTTTCACAACATCTCGAATAAAAATAACAAAATTGGTTTTTGTCCAGAGTGCATCAAACATGATTTAGAGCTTGTTATGGAAAAGTGCTTATTTCTTTATTTCCATGTTGCAACTTGCTGAAAATTGTGCACCTTGTTCATTTCATCTCAAATAGACAGCACAGAAAAAATTGTACACCCAGAGTGCATCAAACATGATTTAGAGCTTGTTTTTGGAAAAGTGCTTATTTCTTTATTCCATGTTGCAACTTGCTGAAAACTGTCCACAATGTTCATTTCATCTCAAATAGACAGCACAGCAAATATTGTACATCCAGAGTGCATCAACATGATTTAGAGCTTGTTTATGGAAAAGTGCTTATTACTGCATTTCAATGTTGCAACTTGCTGAAAATTGTCCACCTTGTTCATTTCATCTCAAATAGACAGCACAGCAAAAATTGTACACCCAGAGTGCATCAAACATGATTTAGAGCTTGTTTTTGGAAAAGTGCTTATTTCTTTATTTCCATGTTGCAACTTGCTGAAAACTGTCCACAATGTTCATTTCATCTCAAATAGACAGCACAGCAAATATTGTACATCCAGAGTGCATCAACATGATTTAGAGCTTGTTTATGGAAAATTGTTATTTATGCATTATACAGTGTTTTCACAACATCTCAAATAAACATAACAAAATTAGTTTTTGTCCAGAATGCATCAAACATGATTAGAGCTTGTTTATGGAAAAGTGCTTATTTTCTTTATTTCCATGTTGCAACTTGCTGAAAACTGTCCACAATGTTCATTTCATCTCAAATAGACAGCACAGCAAAAATTGTACATCCAGAGTGCATCAAACATGATTTAGAGCTTGTTTTTGGAAAAGTGCTTATTTCTTTATTTCCATGTTGCAACTTGCTGAAAACTGTCCACAATGTTCATTTAATCTCAAAAAGACAGCACAGCAAAAATTGTATATCCAGAGTGCATCAAACATGATTTAGAGCTTGTTTATGGAAAAGTGCTTATTTCTTTATTTCCATGTTGCAACTTGCTGAAAACTGTCCACAATGTTCATTTCATCTCAAATAGACAGCACAGCAAAAATTGTACACCCAGAGTGCATCAAACATGATTTAGAGCTTGTTTTGGAAAAGTGCTTATTTCTTTATTTCCATGTTGCAACTTGCTGAAAACTGTCCACAATGTTCATTTCATCTCAAATAGACAGCACAGCAAATATTGTACATCCAGAGTGCATCAAACATGATTTAGAGCTTGTTTATGGAAAAGTGCTTATTACTGCATTTCAATGTTGCAACTTGCTGAAAATTGTCCACCTAGTTCATTTCATCTCAAATAGACAGCACAGCAAAAATTGTATATCCAGAGTGCATAAACATGATTTAGAGCTTGTTTATGGAAAAGTGCTTCTTTATGCATTCTACAGTGTTTTCACAACATCTCGAATAAAAATAACAAAATTGGTTTTTGTCCAGAGTGCATCAAACATGATTTAGAGCTTGTTTATGGAAAAGTGCTTATTTCTTTATTTCCATGTTGCAACTTGCTGAAAATTGTGCACCTTGTTCATTTCATCTCAAATAGACAGCACAGAAAAAATTGTACACCCAGAGTGCATCAAACATGATTTAGAGCTTGTTTTTGGAAAAGTGCTTATTTCTTTATTTCCATGTTGCAACTTGCTGAAAACTGTCCACAATGTTCATTTCATCTCAAATAGACAGCACAGCAAATATTGTACATCCAGAGTGCATCAAACATGATTTAGAGCTTGTTTATGGAAAAGTGCTTATTACTGCATTTCAATGTTGCAACTTGCTGAAAATTGTCCACCTTGTTCATTTCATCTCAAATAGACAGCACAGCAAAAATTGTACACCCAGAGTGCATCAAACATGATTTAGAGCTTGTTTTTGGAAAAGTGCTTATTTCTTTATTTCCATGTTGCAACTTGCTGAAAACTGTCCACAATGTTCATTTCATCTCAAATAGACAGCACAGCAAAAATTGTATATCCAGAGTGCATAAAACATGATTTAGAGCTTGTTTATGGAAAAGTGCTTCTTTATGCATTCTACAGTGTTTTCACAACATCTCGAATAAACATAACAAAATTGGTTTTGTCCAGAGTGCATCAAACATGATTTAGAGCTTGTTTATGGAAAAGTGCTTATTTCTTTATTTCCATGTTGCAACTTGCTGAAAACTGTGCACATGTTCATTTCATCTCAAATAGACAGCACAGCAAAAAATTGTACATCCAGAGTGCATCAAACATGATTTAGAGCTTGTTTTTGGAAAAGTGCTTATTTCTTTATTTCCATGTTGCAACTTGCTGAAAACTGTCCACAATGTTCATTTCATCTCAAATAGACAGCACAGCAAATATTGTACATCCAGAGTGCATCAAACATGATTTAGAGCTTGTTTATGGAAAAGTGCTTATTACTGCATTTCAATGTTGCAACTTGCTGAAAATTGTCCACCTTGTTCATTTCATCTCAAATAGACAGCACAGCAAAAATTGTACACCCAGAGTGCATCAAACATGATTTAGAGCTTGTTTTTGGAAAAGTGCTTATTTCTTTATTTCCATGTTGCAACTTGCTGAAAACTGTCCACAATGTTCATTTCATCTCAAATAGACAGCACAGCAAATATTGTACATCCAGAGTGCATCAAACATGATTTAGAGCTTGTTTATGGAAAAGTGCTTATTACTGCATTTCAATGTTGCAACTTGCTGAAAATTGTCCACCTAGTTCATTTCATCTCAAATAGACAGCACAGCAAAAATTGTACACCCAGAGTGCATCAAACATGATTTAGAGCTTGTTTTTGGAAAAGTGCTTATTTCTTTATTTCCATGTTGCAACTTGCTGAAAACTGTCCACAATGTTCATTTCATCTCAAATAGACAGCACAGCAAATATTGTACATCCAGAGTGCATCAAACATGATTTAGAGCTTGTTTATGGAAAATTGCTTATTTATGCATTCTACAGTGTTTTCACAACATCTCGAATAAAAATAACAAAATTGGTTTTTGTCCAGAGTGCATCAAACATGATTTAGAGCTTGTTTATGGAAAAGTGCTTATTTCTTTATTCCATGTTGCAACTTGCTGAAAATTGTGCACCTTGTTCATTTCATCTCAAATAGACAGCACAGAAAAAATTGTACACCCAGAGTGCATGAAACATGATTTAGAGCTTGTTTTTGGAAAAGTGCTTATTTCTTTATTTCCATGTTGCAACTTGCTGAAAACTGTCCACAATGTTCATTTCATCTCAAATAGACAGCACAGCAAATATTGTACATCCAGAGTGCATCAAACATGATTTAGAGCTTGTTTATGGAAAAGTGCTTATTACTGCATTTCAATGTTGCAACTTGCTGAAAATTGTCCACCTTGTTCATTTAATCTCAAATAGACAGCACAGCAAAATTGTACACCCAGAGTGCATCAAACATGATTTAGAGCTTGTTTTTGGAAAAGTGCTTATTTCTTTATTTCCATGTTGCAACTTGCTGAAAACTGTCCACAATGTTCATTTCATCTCAAATAGACAGCACAGCAAAATTGTACATCCAGAGTGCATCAAACATGATTTAGAGCTTGTTTTTGGAAAAGTGCTTATTTCTTTATTTCCATGTTGCAACTTGCTGAAAACTGTCCACAATGTTCATTTAATCTCAAAAAGACAGCACAGCAAAAATTGTATATCCAGAGTGCATCAAACATGATTTAGAGCTTGTTTATGGAAAAGTGCTTATTTCTTTATTTCCATGTTGCAACTTGCTGAAAACTGTCCACAATGTTCATTTCATCTCAAATAGACAGCACAGCAAAAATTGTACACCCAGAGTGCATCAAACATGATTTAGAGCTTGTTTTTGGAAAAGTGCTTATTTCTTTATTTCCATGTTGCAACTTGCTGAAAACTGTCCACAATGTTCATTTCATCTCAAATAGACAGCACAGCAAATATTGTACATCCAGAGTGCATCAAACATGATTTAGAGCTTGTTTATGGAAAAGTGCTTATTACTTCATTTCAATGTTGCAACTTGCTGAAAATTGTCCACCTATGTTCATTTCATCTCAAATAGACAGCACAGCAAAAATTGTACACCCAGAGTGCATCAAACATGATTTAGAGCTTGTTTTTGGAAAAGTGCTTATTTCTTTATTTCCATGTTGCAACTTGCTGAAAACTGTCCACAATGTTCATTTCATCTCAAATAGACAGCACAGCAAATATTGTACATCCAGAGTGCATCAAACATGATTTAGAGCTTGTTTATGGAAAATTGCTTATTATGCATTCTACAGTGTTTTCACAACATCTCAAATAAACATAACAAAATTAGTTTTTGTCCAGAGTGCATCAAACATGATTTAGAGCTTGTTTATGGAAAAGTGCTTATTCTTTATTTCCATGTTGCAACTTGCTGAAAACTGTCCACAATGTTCATTTCATCTCAAATAGACAGCACAGCAAAAATTGTACATCCAGAGTGCATCAAACATGATTCAGAGCTTGTTTTGGAAAAGTGCTTATTTCTTTATTTCCATGTTGCAACTTGCTGAAAACTGTCCACAATGTTCATTTCATCTCAAATAGACAGCACAGCAAATATTGTATCATCCAGAGTGCATCAAACATGATTTAGAGCTTGTTTATGGAAAAGTGCTTATTACTGCATTTCCATGTTGCAACTTGCTGAAAATTGTCCACAATGTTCATTTCATCTCAAATAGACAGCACAGCAAAAATTGTACATCCAGAGTGCATCAAACATGATTTAGAGCTTGTTTTTGGAAAAGTGCTTATTTCTTTATTTCCATGTTGCAACTTGCTGAAAACTGTCCACAATGTTCATTTCATCTCAAATAGACAGCACAGCAAATATTGTATATCCAGAGTGCATCAAACATGATTTAGAGCTTGTTTATGGAAAAGTGCTTATTTCTTTATTTCCATGTTGCAACTTGCTGAAAACTGTCCACAATGTTCATTTCATCTCAAATAGACAGCACAGCAAAAATTGTACACCCAGAGTGCATCAAACATGATTTAGAGCTTGTTTTTGGAAAAGTGCTTATTTCTTTATTTCCATGTTGCAACTTGCTGAAAACTGTCCACAATGTTCATTTCATCTCAAATAGACAGCACAGCAAATATTGTACATCCAGAGTGCATCAAACATGATTTAGAGCTTGTTTTTGGAAAAGTGCTTATTACTTATTTCCATGTTGCAACTTGCTGAAAATTGTCCACCTATGTTCATTTCATCTCAAATAGACAGCACAGCAAAAATTGTATATCCAGAGTGCATAAAACATGATTTAGAGCTTGTTTATGGAAAAGTGCTTCTTTATGCATTCTACAGTGTTTTCACAACATCTCGAATAAAAATAACAAAATTGGTTTTTGTCCAGAGTGCATCAAACATGATTTAGAGCTTGTTTATGGAAAAGTGCTTATTTCTTTATTTCCATGTTGCAACTTGCTGAAAATTGTGCACCTTGTTCATTTCATCTCAAATAGACAGCACAGAAAAAATTGTACACCCAGAGTGCATCAAACATGATTTAGAGCTTGTTTTTGGAAAAGTGCTTATTTCTTTATTTCCATGTTGCAACTTGCTGAAAACTGTCCACAATGTTCATTTCATCTCAAATAGACAGCACAGCAAATATTGTACATCCAGAGTGCATCAAACATGATTTAGAGCTTGTTTATGGAAAAGTGCTTATTACTGCATTTCAATGTTGCAACTTGCTGAAAATTGTCCACCTTGTTCATTTCATCTCAAATAGACAGCACAGCAAAAATTGTACACCCAGAGTGCATCAAACATGATTTAGAGCTTGTTTTTGGAAAAGTGCTTATTTCTTTATTTCCATGTTGCAACTTGCTGAAAACTGTCCACAATGTTCATTTCATCTCAAATAGACAGCACAGCAAAAATTGTACATCCAGAGTGCATCAAACATGATTTAGAGCTTGTTTTTGGAAAAGTGCTTATTTCTTTATTTCCATGTTGCAACTTGCTGAAAACTGTCCACAATGTTCATTTCATCTCAAATAGACAGCACAGCAAAAATTGTACATCCAGAGTGCATCAAACATGATTTAGAGCTTGTTTATGGAAAAGTGCTTATTTCTTTATTTCCATGTTGCAACTTGCTGAAAACTGTCCACAATGTTCATTTCATCTCAAATAGACAGCACAGCAAAAATTGTACACCCAGAGTGCATCAAACATGATTTAGAGCTTGTTTTTGGAAAAGTGCTTATTTCTTTATTTCCATGTTGCAACTTGCTGAAAACTGTCCACAATGTTCATTTCATCTCAAATAGACAGCACAGCAAAAATTGTATATCCAGAGTGCATAAACATGATTTAGAGCTTGTTTATGGAAAAGTGCTTATTTATGCATTCTACAGTGTTTTCACAACATCTCAAATAAACATTAAAAAAAATGTTTTTGTCCAGACTGCATCAAACATGATTTAGAGCTTGTTTATGGAAAAGTGCTTATTTCTTTATTTCCATGTTGCAACTTGCTGAAAACTGTCCACAATGTTCATTTCATCTCAAATAGACAGCACAGCAAAAATTGTACTCCCAGAGTGCATCAAACATGATTTAGAGCTTGTTTTTGGAAAAGTGCTTATTTCTTTATTTCCATGTTGCAACTTGCTGAAAACTGTCCACAATGTTCATTTCATCTCAATAGACAGCACAGCAAATATTGTACATCCAGAGTGCATCAAACATGATTTAGAGCTTGTTTATGGAAAATTGCTTATTACTGCATTTCAATGTTGCAACTTGCTGAAAATTGTCCACCTTGTTCATTTCATCTCAAATAGACAGCACAGCAAAAATTGTACACCCAGAGTGCATCAAACATGATTTAGAGCTTGTTTTTGGAAAAGTGCTTATTTCTTTATTTCCATGTTGCAACTTGCTGAAAACTGTCCACAATGTTCATTTCATCTCAAATAGACAGCACAGCAAAAATTTTACATCCAGAGTGCATCAAACATGATTTAGAGCTTGTTTTTGGAAAAGTGCTTATTTCTTTATTTCCATGTTGCAACTTGCTGAAAACTATCCACAGTGTTCATTTAATCTCAAAAAGACAGCACAGCAAAAATTGTATATCCAGAGTGCATCAAACATGATTTAGAGCTTGTTTATGGAAAAGTGCTTATTTCTTTATTTCCATGTTGCAACTTGCTGGAAACTGTCCACAATGTTCATTTCATCTCAAATAGACAGCACAGCAAAAATTGTACACCCAGAGTGCATCAAACATGATTTAGAGCTTGTTTTTGGAAAAGTGCTTATTTCTTTATTTCCATGTTGCAACTTGCTGAAAACTGTCCACAATGTTCATTTCATCTCAAATAGACAGCACAGCAAATATTGTACATCCAGAGTGCATCAAACATGATTTAGAGCTTGTTTATGGAAAAGTGCTTATTACTGCATTTCAATGTTGCAACATTGCTGAAAATTGTCCACCTTGTTCATTTCATCTCAAATAGACAGCACAGCAAAAATTGTACACCCAGAGTGCATCAAACATGATTTAGAGCTTGTTTTTGGAAAAGTGCTTATTTCTTTATTTCCATGTTGCAACTTGCTGAAAACTGTCCACAATGTTCATTTCATCTCAAATAGACAGCACAGCAAATATTGTACATCCAGAGTGCATCAAACATGATTTAGAGCTTGTTTATGGAAAATTGCTTATTTATGCATTCTACAGTGTTTTCACAACATCTCAAATAAACATAACAAAATTAGTTTTTGTCCAGAGTGCATCAAACATGATTTAGAGCTTGTTTATGGAAAAGTGCTTATTTCTTTATTTCCATGTTGCAAACTTGCTGAAAACTGTCCACAATGTTCATTTCATCTCAAATAGACAGCACAGCAAAAATTGTATATCCAGAGTGCATAAAACATGATTTAGAGCTTGTTTATGGAAAAGTGCTTCTTTATGCATTCTACAGTGTTTTCACAACATCTCGAATAAACATAACAAAATTGGTTTTTGTCCAGAGTGCATCAAACATGATTTAGAGCTTGTTTATGGAAAAGTGCTTATTTCTTTATTTCCATGTTGCAACTTGCTGAAAATTGTGCACCTTGTTCATTTCATCTCAAATAGACAGCACAGAAAAAATTGTACACCCAGAGTGCATCAAACATGATTTAGAGCTTGTTTTTTGGAAAAGTGCTTATTTCTTTATTTCCATGTTGCAACTTGCTGAAAACTGTCCACAATGTTAATTTCATCTCAAATAGACAGCACAGCAAATATTGTACATCCAGAGTGCATCAAACATGATTTAGAGCTTGTTTATGGAAAAGTGCTTATTACTGCATTTCAATGTTGCAACTTGCTGAAAATTGTCCACCTTGTTCATTTCATCTCAAATAGACAGCACAGCAAAAATTGTACACCCAGAGTGCATCAAACATGATTTAGAGCTTGTTTTTGGAAAAGTGCTTATTTCTTTATTTCCATGTTGCAACTTGCTGAAAACTGTCCACAATGTTCATTTCATCTCAAATAGACAGCACAGCAAATATTGTACATCCAGAGTGCATCAAACATGATTTAGAGCTTGTTTATGGAAAATTGCTTATTTATGCATTCTACAGTGTTTTCACAACATCTCAAATAAACATAACAAAATTAGTTTTTGTCCAGAGTGCATCAAACATGATTTAGAGCTTGTTTATGGAAAAGTGCTTATTTCTTTATTTCCATGTTGCAACTTGCTGAAAACTGTCCACAATGTTCATTTCATCTCAAATAGACAGCACAGCAAAAATTGTACATCCAGAGTACATCAAACATGATTTAGAGCTTGTTTTTGGAAAAGTGCTTATTTCTTTATTTCCATGTTGCAACTTGCTGAAAACTATCCACAATGTTCATTTAATCTCAAAAAGACAGCACAGCAAAAATTGTATATCCAGAGTGCATCAAACATGATTTAGAGCTTGTTTATGGAAAAGTGCTTATTTCTTTATTTCCATGTTGCAACTTGCTGAAAACTATCCACAATGTTCATTTAATCTCAAAAGACAGCACAGCAAAAATTGTATATCCAGAGTGCATCAAACATGATTTAGAGCTTGTTTATGGAAAAGTGCTTATTTCTTTATTTCCATGTTGCAACTTGCTGAAAACTGTCCACAATGTTCATTTCATCTCAAATAGACAGCACAGCAAAAATTGTACACCCAGAGTGCATCAAACATGATTTAGAGCTTGTTTATGGAAAAGTGCTTCTTTATGCATTCTACAGTGTTTTCACAACATCTCGAATAAACATAACAAAATTTGTTTTTGTCCAGAGTGCATCAAACATGATTTAGAGCTTGTTTTTGGAAAAGTGCTTATTTCTTTATTTCAATGTTGCAACTTGCTGAAAACTGTCCACAATGTTCATTTAATCTCAAATAGACAGCTCCGCAAATATTGTACATCCAGAGTGCATCAAACATGATTTAGATCTTGTTTATGGAAAAGTGCTTATTTCTTTATTTCCATGTTGCAACTTGCTGAAAACTGTCCACAATGTTCATTTCATCTCAAATAGACAGCACAGCAAAAATTGTATATCCAGAGTGCATAAAACATGATTTAGAGTTTGTTTATGGAAAAGTGCTTCTTTATGCATTCTACAGTGTTTTCACAACATCTCGAATAAACATACAAACATTGGTTTTGTCCAGAGTGCATCAAACATGATTTAGAGCTTGTTTTGGAAAAGTGCTTATTTCTTTATTTCCATGTTGCAACTTGCTGAAAACTGTCCACAATGTTCATTTCATCTCAAATAGACAGCACAGCAAATATTGTACATCCAGAGTGCATCAAACATGATTTAGAGCTTGTTTATGGAAAAGTGCTTATTACTGCATTTCAATGTTGCAACTTGCTGAAAATTGTCCACCTTGTTCATTTCATCTCAAATAGACAGCACAGCAAAAATTGTACACCCAGAGTGCATCAAACATGATTTAGAGCTTGTTTTTGGAAAAGTGCTTATTTCTTTATTTCCATGTTGCAACTTGCTGAAAACTGTCCACAATGTTCATTTCATCTCAAATAGACAGCACAGCAAATATTGTACATCCAGAGTGCATCAAACATGATTTAGAGCTTGTTTATGGAAAATTGCTTATTTATGCATTCTACAGTGTTTTCACAACATCTCAAATAAACATTTAAAAAAATGTTTTTGTCCAGAGTGCATCAAACATGATTTAGAGCTTGTTTATGGAAAAGTGCTTATTTCTTTATTTCCATGTTGCAACTTGCTGAAAACTGTCCACAATGTTCATTTCATCTCAAATAGACAGCACAGCAAAAATTGTACATCCAGAGTGCATCAAACATGATTTAGAGCTTGTTTTGGAAAAGTGCTTATTTCTTTATTTCCATGTTGCAACTTGCTGAAAACTGTCCACAATGTTCATTTAATCTCAAAAAGACAGCACAGCAAAAATTGCATATCCAGAGTGCATCAAACATGATTTAGAGCTTGTTTATGGAAAAGTGCTTATTTCTTTATTTCCATGTTGCAACTTGCTGAAAACTGTCCACAATGTTCATTTCATCTCAAATAGACAGCACAGCAAAAATTGTACATCCAGAGTGCAT
Organism: Oncorhynchus kisutch; assembly: GCF_002021735.2. Taxonomy (NCBI): domain Eukaryota; kingdom Metazoa; phylum Chordata; class Actinopteri; order Salmoniformes; family Salmonidae; genus Oncorhynchus; species Oncorhynchus kisutch. The sequence continues at coordinate 89,611 of NW_022262883.1, read as the reverse complement.
CAAACATGATTTAGAGCTTGTTTTTGGAAAAGTGCTTATTTCTTTATTTCCATGTTGCAACTTGCTGAAAACTGTCCACAATGTTCATTTCATCTCAAATAGACAGCACAGCAAAAATTGTACTATCCAGAGTGCATCAAACATGATTTAGAGCTTGTTTTGGAAAAGTGCTTATTTCTTTATTTCCATGTTGCAACTTGCTGAAAACTGTCCACAATGTTCATTCATCTCAAATAGACAGCACAGCAAAAATTGTATATCCAGAGTGCATCAAACATGATTTAGAGCTGTTTTATGGAAAAGTGCTTATTTCTTTATTTCCATGTTGCAACTTGCTGAAAACTGTCCACAATGTTCATTTCATCTCAAATAGACAGCACAGCAAAAATTGTATATCCAGAGTGCATCAAACATGATTTAGAGCTTGTTTATGGAAAAGTGCTTATTTCTTTATTTCCATGTTGCAACTTGCTGAAAACTGTCCACAATGTTCATTTCATCTCAAATAGACAGCACAGCAAAAATTGTATATCCAGAGTGCATCAAACATGATTTAGAGCTTGTTTATGGAAAATTGCTTATTTATGCATTCTACAGTGTTTTCACAACATCTCAAATAAACATTTAAAAAAATGTTTTTGTCCAGAGTGCATCAAACATGATTTAGAGCTTGTTTATGGAAAAGTGCTTATTTCTTTATTTCCATGTTGCAACTTGCTGAAAACTGTCCACAATGTTCATTTCATCTCAAATAGACAGCACAGCAAAAATTGTACATCCAGAGTGCATCAAACATGATTTAGAGCTTGTTTTTGGAAAAGTGCTTATTTCTTTATTTCCATGTTGCAACTTGCTGAAAACTGTCCACAATGTTCATTTAATCTCAAAAAGACAGCACAGCAAAAATTGCATATCCAGAGTGCATCAAACATGATTTAGAGCTTGTTTATGGAAAAGTGCTTATTTCTTTATTTCCATGTTGCAACTTGCTGAAAACTGTCCACAATGTTCATTTCATCTCAAATAGACAGCACAGCAAAAATTGTACATCCAGAGTGCATCAAACATGATTTAGAGCTTGTTTTGGGAAAAGTGCTCTATTTCTTTATTTCCATGTTGCAACTTGCTGAAAACTGTCCACAATGTTAATTTCATCTCAAATAGACAGCACAGCAAAAATTGTATATCCAGAGTGCATAAAACATGATTTAGAGCTTTGTTTATGGAAAAGTGCTTCTTTATGCATTCTACAGTGTTTTCACAACATCTCGAATAAACATAACAACATTTGTTTTTGTCCAGAGTGCATCAAACATGATTTAGAGCTTGTTTTTGGAAAAGTGCTTATTTCTTTATTTCCATGTTGCAACTTGTCTGAAAACTGTCCACAATGTTATTTCATCTCAAATAGAAAGCACAGCAAAAATTGTACATCTAGAGTGCATCAAACATGATTAGAGCTTGTTTTTGGAAATGTGCTTATTTCTTTATTTCCATGTTGCAACTTGCTGAAATTGTCCACCTTGTTCATTTCATCTCAAATAGACAGCACAGCAAAAATTGTACACCCAGAGTGCATCAAACATGATTTAGAGCTTGTTTTTGGAAAGTGCTTATTTCTTTATTTCCATGTTGCAACTTGCTGAAAACTGTCCACAATGTTCATTTAATCTCAAATAGACAGCACAGCAAAAATTGTATATCCAGAGTGCATCAAACATGATTTAGAGCTTGTTTATGGAAAATTGCTTATTTATGCATTCTACAGTGTTTTCACAACATCTCAAATAAACATTTAAAAAAATGTTTTTGTCCAGAGTGCATCAAACATGATTTAGAGCTTGTTTATGGAAAGTGCTTATTTCTTTATTTCCATGTTGCAACTTGCTGAAAACTGTCCACAATGTTCATTTCATCTCAAATAGACAGCACAGCAAAAATTGTACATCCAGAGTGCATCAAACATGATTTAGAGCTTGTTTTTGGAAAAGTGCTTATTCTTTATTTCCATGTTGCAACTTGCTGAAAACTGTCCACAATGTTCATTTAATCTCAAAAAGACAGCACAGCAAAAATTGCATATCCAGAGTGCATCAAACATGATTTAGAGCTTGTTTATGGAAAAGTGCTTATTTCTTTATTTCCATGTTGCAACTTGCTGAAAACTGTCCACAATGTTCATTTCATCTCAAATAGACAGCACAGCAAAAATTGTACATCCAGGAGTGCATCAAACATGATTTAGAGCTGTTTTTGGAAAAGTGCTTATTTCTTTATTTCCCATGTTGCAACTTGCTGAAAACTGTCCACAATGTTCATTTCATCTCAAATAGACAGCACAGCAAAAATTGTACATCCAGAGTGCATCAAACATGATTTAGAGCTTGTTTTTGGAAAAGTGCTTATTTCTTTATTTCCATGTTGCAACTTGCTGAAAACTGTCCACAATGTTAATTTCATCTCAAATAGACAGCACAGCAAAAATTGTATATCCAGAGTGCATAAACATGATTTAGAGCTTGTTTATGGAAAAGTGCTTCTTATGCATTCTACAGTGTTTTCACAACATCTCGAATAAACATAACAACATTTGTTTTTGTCCAGAGTGCATCAAACATGATTTAGAGCTTGTTTTTGGAAAAGTGCTTATTTCTTTATTTCCATGTTGCAACTTGCTGAAAACTGTCCACAATGTTAATTTCATCTCAAATAGAAAGCACAGCAAAAATTGTACATCTAGAGTGCATCAACATGATTTAGAGCTTGTTTTTGGAAATGTGCTTATTTCTTTATTTCCATGTTGCAACTTGCTGAAAATTGTCCACCTTGTTCATTTCATCTCAAATAGACAGCACAGCAAAAATTGTACACCCAGAGTGCATCAAACATGATTTAGAGCTTGTTTTGGAAAAGTGCTTATTTCTTTATTTCCATGTTGCAACTTGCTGAAAACTGTCCACAATGTTCATTTAATCTCAAATAGACAGCACAGCAAAAATTGTATATCCAGAGTGCATCAAACATGATTTAGAGCTTGTTTATGGAAAATTGCTTATTTATGCATTCTACAGTGTTTTCACAACATCTCAAATAAACATTTAAAAAAATGTTTTTGTCCAGAGTGCATCAAACATGATTTAGAGCTTGTTTATGGAAAAGTGCTTATTTCTTTATTTCCATGTTGCAACTTGCTGAAAACTGTCCACAATGTTCATTTCATCTCAAATAGACAGCACAGCAAAAATTGTACATCCAGAGTGCATCAACATGATTTAGAGCTTGTTTTTGGAAAAGTGCTTATTTCTTTATTTCCATGTTGCAACTTGCTGAAAACTGTCCACAATGTTCATTTAATCTCAAAAAGACAGCACAGCAAAAATTGCATATCCAGAGTGCATCAAACATGATTTAGAGCTTGTTTATGGAAAAGTGCTTATTTCTTTATTTCCATGTTGCAACTTGCTGAAAACTGTCCACAATGTTCATTTCATCTCAAATAGACAGCACAGCAAAAATTGTACATCCAGAGTGCATCAAACATGATTTAGAGCTTGTTTTGGAAAAGTGCTTATTTCTTTATTTCCATGTTGCAACTTGCTGAAAACTGTCCACAATGTTCATTTAATCTCAAAAAGACAGCACAGCAAAAATTGCATATCCAGAGTGCATCAAACATGATTTAGAGCTTGTTTATGGAAAAGTGCTTATTTCTTTATTTCCATGTTGCAACTTGCTGAAAACTGTCCACAATGTTCATTCATCTCAAATAGACAGCACAGCAAAAATTGTACATCCAGAGTGCATCAAACATGATTTAGAGCTTGTTTTGGAAAAGTGCTTATTTCTTTATTTCCATGTTGCAACTTGCTGAAAACTGTCCGCAATGTTCATTTAATCTCAAAAGACAGCACAGCAAAAATTGTATATCCAGAGTGCATCAAACATGATTTAGAGCTTGTTTTTGGAAAAGTGCATATTTCTTTATTTCCATGTTGCAACTTGCTGAAAACTGTCCACAATGTTCATTTCATCTCAAATAGACAGCACAGCAAAAATTGTATATCCAGAGTGCATAAAACATGATTAGAGCTTGTTTATGGAAAAGTGCTTCTTTATGCATTCTACAGTGTTTTCACAACATCTCGAATAAACATAACAACAATTTGTTTTTGTCCAGAGTGCATCAAACATGATTTAGAGCTTGTTTTTGGAAAGTGCTTATTTCTTTATTTCCATGTTGCAACTTGCTGAAAACTGTCCCACAATGTGCATTTAATCTCAAAAAGACAGCACAGCAAAATTGTATATCCAGAGTGCATCAAACATGATTTAGAGCTTGTTTTGGAAAAGTGCATATTTCTTTATTTCCATGTTGCAACTTGCTGAAAACTGTCCACAATGTTCTTTCATCTCAAATAGACAGCACAGCAAAAATTGTATATCCAGAGTGCATAAAACATGATTTAGAGCTTGTTTATGGAAAAGTGCTTCTTTATGCATTCTACAGTGTTTTCACAACAATCTCGAATAAACATAACAACATTTGTTTTTGTCCAGAGTGCATCAAACATGATTTAGAGCTTGTTTATGGAAAAGTGCTTATTTCTTTATTTCCATGTTGCAACTTGCTGAAAACTGTCCACAATGTTCATTTCATCTCAAATAGACAGCACAGCAAAAATTGTACTATCCAGAGTGCATCAAACATGATTTAGAGCTTGTTTTGGAAAAGTGCTTATTTCTTTATTTCCATGTTGCAACTTGCTGAAAACTGTCCACAATGTTCATTTCATCTCAAATAGACAGCACAGCAAAAATTGCATATCCAGAGTGCATCAAACATGATTTAGAGCTTGTTTATGGAAAAGTGCTTATTTCTTTATTTCCATGTTGCAACTTGCTGAAAACTGTCCACATGTTCATTTCATCTCAAATAGACAGCACAGCAAAAATTGTACATCCAGAGTGCATCAAACATGATTTAGAGCTTGTTTTTGGAAAAGTGCTTATTCTTTATTTCCATGTTGCAACTTGCTGAAAAACTGTCCACAATGTTCATTTAATCTCAAAAAGACAGCACAGCAAAAATTGTATATCCAGAGTGCATCAAACATGATTTAGAGCTTGTTTTTGGAAAAGTGCTTATTTCTTTATTTCCATGTTGCAACTTGCTGAAAACTGTCCACAATGTTCATTTTCATCTCAAATAGACAGCACAGCAAAAATGGTATATCCAGAGTGCATAAAACATGATTTAGAGCTGTTTATGGAAAAGTGCTTCTTTATGCATTCTACAGTGTTTTTCACAACATCTCGAATAAACATAACAACATTTGTTTTTGTCCAGAGTGCATCAAACATGATTTAGAGCTTGTTTTTGGAAAAGTGCTTATTTCTTTATTCCATGTTGCAACTTGCTGAAAACTGTCCACAATGTTAATTTCATCTCAAATAGAAAGCAACAGCAAAAATTGTACATCTAGAGTGCATCAAACATGATTTAGAGCTTGTTTTTGGAAAAGTGCTTATTTCTTTATTTCCATGTTGCAACTTGCTGAAAACTGTCCACAATTGTTCATTTAATCTCAAAAGACAGCACAGCAAAAATTGTAATCCAGAGTGCATCAAACATGATTAGAGCTTGTTTTGGAAAAGTGCTTATTTCTTTATTTCCATGTTGCAACTTGCTGAAAACTGTCCACAATGTTCATTTCATCTCAAATAGACAGCACAGCAAAAATTGTATATCCAGAGTGCATAAACATGATTTAGAGCTTGTTTATGGAAAAGTGCTTCTTTATGCATTCTACAGTGGTTTCACAACATCTCGAATAAACTAACAACATTTGTTTTTGTCCAGAGTGCATCAAACATGAATTTAGAGCTTGTTTTTGGAAAAAGTGCTTATTTCTTTATTTCCATGTTGCAACTTGCTGAAAACTGTCCACAATGTTCATTTCATCTCAATAGACAGCACAGCAAAAATTGTACATCCAGAGTGCATCAACATGATTAGAGCTTGTTTTGGAAAAGTGCTTATTTCTTATTTCCAATGTTGCAACTTGCTGAAAACTGTCCGCAATGTTCATTTAATCTCAAATAGACAGCACAGCAAAAATTGTACATCCCAGAGTGCATCAAACATGATTTAGAGCTTGTTTTTGGAAAAGTGCTTATTTCTTTATTTCCATGTTGCAACTTGCTGAAAACTGTCCACAATGTTCATTTCATCTCAAATAGACAGCACAGCAAAAATTGTATATCCAGAGTGCATAAAACATGATTTAGAGCTTGTTTATGGAAAAGTGCTTCTTTATGCATTCTACAGTGTTTTCACAACATCTCGAATAAACATAACAAAATTGTTTTTGTCCAGAGTGCATCAAACATGATTTAGAGCTTGTTTTGGAAAAGTGCTTATTTCTTTATTTCCATGTTGCAACTTGCTGAAAACTGTCCACAATGTTCATTTCATCTCAAATAGACAGCACAGCAAAATTGTACATCCAGAGTGCATCAAACATGATTTAGAGCTTGTTTTTGGAAAAGTGCTTATTTCTTTATTTCCATGTTGCAACTTGCTGAAAACTGTCCACAATGTTCATTTCATCTCAAATAAGACAGCACAGCAAAAATTGTACATCCAGAGTGCATCAAACATGATTTAGAGCTTGTTTTGGAAAAGTGCTTATTTCTTTATTTCCATGTTGCAACTTGCTGAAAACTGTCCACAATGTTCATTTCATCTCAAATAGACAGCACAGCAAAAATTGTACACCCAGAGTGCATCAAACATGATTTAGAGCTTGTTTTGGAAAAGTGCTTATTTCTTTATTTCCATGTTGCAACTTGCTGAAAACTGTCCACAATGTTCATTTCATCTCAAATAGACAGCACAGCAAAAATTGTACATCCAGAGTGCATCAAACATGATTTAGAGCTTGTTTATGGAAAAGTGCTTATTACTTCATTCAATGTTGCAACTTGCTGAAAACTGTCCACAATGTTCATTTCATCTCAAATAGACAGCACAGCAAAAATTGTACATCCAGAGTGCATCAAACATGATTTAGAGCTTGTTTTTGGAAAAGTGCTTATTTATGCATTCTACAGTGTTTTCACAACATCTCAAATAAACATAACAAAATTAGTTTTTGTCCAGAGTGCATCAAACCTGATTTAGAGCTTGTTTATGGAAAAGTGCTTATTTCTTTATTTCCATGTTGCAACTTGCTGAAAACTGTCCACAATGTTCATTTCATCTCAAATAGACAGCACAGCAAAAATTGTACATCCAGAGTGCATCAAACATGATTTAGAGCTTGTTTTTGGAAAAGTGCTAATTTCTTTATTTCCATGTTGCAACTTGCTGAAAACTGTCCACAATGTTCATTTAATCTCAAAAAGACAGCACAGCAAAAATTGTATATCCAGAGTGCATCAAACATGATTTAGAGCTTGTTTTTGGAAAGTGCTTATTTCTTTATTTCCATGTTGCAACTTGCTGAAAACTGTCCACAATGTTCATTTCATCTCAAATAGACAGCACAGCAAAAATGGTATATCCAGAGTGCATAAAACATGATTTAGAGCTTGTTTATGGAAAAAGTGCTTCTTTATGCATTCTACAGTGTTTTCACAACATCTCGAATAAACATAACAACATTTGTTTTTGTCCAGAGTGCATCAAACATGATTTAGAGCTTGTTTTTGGAAAAGTGCTTATTTCTTATTTCCATGTTGCAACTTGCTGAAAACTGTCCACAATGTTAATTTCATCTCAAATAGAAAGCACAGCAAAAATTGTACATCTAGAGTGCATCAAACATGATTTAGAGCTTGTTTTTGGAAAAGTGCTTATTTCTTTATTTCCATGTTGCAACTTGCTGAAAACTGTCCACAATGTTCATTTAATCTCAAAAAGACAGCACAGCAAAAATTGTATATCCAGAGTGCATCAACATGATTTAGAGCTTGTTTTTGGAAAAGTGCTTATTTCTTTATTTCCATGTTGCAACTTGCTGAAAACTGTCCACAATGTTCATTTCATCTCAAATAGACAGCACAGCAAAATTGTATATCCAGAGTGCATAAAACATGATTTAGAGCTTGTTTATGGAAAAGTGCTTCTTTATGCATTCTACAGTGTTTTCACAACATCTCGAATAAACATAACAACATTTGTTTTTGTCCAGAGTGCATCAAACATGATTTAGAGCTTGTTTTTGGAAAAGTGCTTATTTCTTTATTTCCATGTTGCAACTTGCTGAAAACTGTCCACAATGTTAATTTCATCTCAAATAGAAAGCACAGCAAAAATTGTACATCTAGAGTGCATCAAACATGATTTAGAGCTTGTTTTGGAAAAGTGCTTATTTCTTTATTTCCATGTTGCAACTTGCTGAAAACTGTCCACAATGTTAATTTCATCTCAAATAGACAGCACAGCAAAATTGTATATCCAGAGTGCATAAAACATGATTTAGAGCTTGTTTATGGAAAAGTGCTTCTTTATCCATTCTACAGTGTTTTCACAACATCTCGAATAAACATAACAAAATTTGTTTTTGTCCAGAGTGCATCAAACATGATTTAGAGCTTGTTTTTGGAAAAGTGCTTATTTCTTTATTTCCATGTGGCAACTTGCTGAAAACTGTCCACAATGTTCATTTCATCTCAAATAGACAGCACAGCAAAAATTGTACATCCAGAGTGCATCAAACATGATTTAGAGCTTGTTTATGGAAAATTGCTTATTTATGCATTCTACAGTGTTTTCACAACATCTCAAATAAACATTTAAAAAAATGTTTTTGTCCAGAGTGCATCAAAAATGATTTAGAGCTTGTTTATGGAAAAGTGCTTATTTCTTTATTTCCATGTTGCAACTTGCTGAAAACTGTCCACAATGTTCATTTCATCTCAAATAGACAGCACAGCAAAAATTGTACATCCAGAGTGCATCAAACATGATTTAGAGCTTGTTTTTGGAAAAGTGCTTATTTCTTTATTTCCATGTTGCAACTTGCTGAAAACTGTCCACAATGTTCATTTAATCTCAAAAAGACAGCACAGCAAAAATTGCATATCCAGAGTGCATCAAACATGATTTAGAGCTTGTTTATGGAAAAGTGCTTATTTCTTTATTTCCATGTTGCAACTTGCTGAAAACTGTCCACAATGTTCATTTCATCTCAAATAGACAGCACAGCAAAAATTGTACATCCAGAGTGCATCAAACATGATTTAGAGCTTGTTTTTGGAAAAGTGCTTATTTCTTTATTTCCATGTTGCAACTTGCTGAAAACTGTCCACAATGTTCATTTAATCTCAAAAAGACAGCACAGCAAAAATTGCATATCCAGAGTGCATCAAACATGATTTAGAGCTTGTTTATGGAAAAGTGCTTATTTCTTTATTTCCATGTTGCAACTTGCTGAAAACTGTCCACAATGTTCATTCATCTCAAATAGACAGCACAGCAAAAATTGTACATCCAGAGTGCATCAAACATGATTTAGAGCTTGTTTTTGGAAAAGTGCTTATTTCTTTATTTCCATGTTGCAACTTGCTGAAAACTGTCCACAATGTTCATTTAATCTCAAAAAGACAGCACAGCAAAAATTGTATATCCAGAGTGCATCAAACATGATTTAGAGCTTGTTTTGGAAAAGTGCATATTTCTTTATTTCCATGTTGCAACTTGCTGAAAACTGTCCACAATGTTCATTTCATCTCAAATAGACAGCACAGCAAAAATTGTATATCCAGAGTGCATAAAACATGATTTAGAGCTTGTTTATGGAAAAGTGCTTCTTTATGCATTCTACAGTGTTTTCACAACATCTCGAATAAACATAACAACATTTGTTTTTGTCCAGAGTGCATCAAACATGATTTAGAGCTTGTTTTTGGAAAAGTGCTTATTTCTTTATTTCCATGTTGCAACTTGCTGAAAACTGTCCACAATGTTCATTTAATCTCAAAAAGACAGCACAGCAAAAATTGTATATCCAGAGTGCATCAAACATGATTTAGAGCTTGTTTTTTGGAAAAGTGCATATTTCTTTATTTCCATGTTGCAAATTGCTGAAAACTGTCCACAATGTTCATTTCATCTCAAATAGACAGCACAGCAAAAATTGTATATCCAGAGTGCATAAAACATGATTTAGAGCTTGTTTATGGAAAAGTGCTTCTTTATGCATTCTACAGTGTTTTCACAACATCTCGAATAAACATAACAACATTTGTTTTTGTCCAGAGTGCATCAAACATGATTTAGAGCTTGTTTTTGGAAAAGTGCTTATTTCTTTATTTCCATGTTGCAACTTGCTGAAAACTGTCCACAATGTTAATTTCATCTCAAATAGACAGCACAGCAAAAATTGTATATCCAGAGTGCATCAAACATGATTTAGAGCTTGTTTTTGGAAAAGTGCTTATTTCTTTATTTCAATGTTGCAACTTGCTGAAAACTGTCCACAATGTTCATTTCATCTCAAATAGACAGCACAGCAAAAAATGTACACCCAGAGTGCATCAAACATGATTTAGAGCTTGTTTATGGAAAAGTGCTTATTTCTTTATTTCCATGTTGCAACTTGCTGAAAACTGTCCACAATGTTCATTTCATCTCAAATAGACAGCACAGCAAAATTGTACACCCAGAGTGGCATCAAACATGATTTAGAGCTTGTTTTTGGAAAAGTGCTTATTTCTTTATTTCCATGTTGCAACTTGCTGAAAACTGTCCACAATGTTCATTTCATCTCAAATAGACAGCACAGCAAATATTGTACATCCAGAGTGCATCAAACATGATTTAGAGCTTGTTTATGGAAAAGTGCTTATTACTGCATTTCAATGTTGCAACTTGCTGAAAAATTGTCCACCTTGTTCATTTCATCTCAAATAGACAGCACAGCAAAAATTGTACACCCAGAGTGCATCAAACATGATTTAGAGCTTGTTTTTGGAAAGTGCTTATTTATGCATTCTACAGTGTTTTCACAACATCTCAAATAAACATAACAAAATTAGTTTTTGTCCAGAGTGCATCAAACCTGATTTAGAGCTTGTTTATGGAAAAGTGCTTATTTCTTTATTTCCATGTTGCAACTTGCTGAAAACTGTCCACAATGTTCATTTCATCTCAAATAGACAGCACAGCAAAAATTGTACATCCAGAGTGCATCAAACATGATTTAGAGCTTGTTTTTGGAAAAGTGCTATTTCTTTATTTCCATGTTGCAACTTGCTGAAAACTGTCCACAATGTTCATTTAATCTCAAAAAGACAGCACAGCAAAAATTGTATATCCAGAGTGCATCAAACATGATTTAGAGCTTGTTTTTGGAAAAGTGCTTATTTCTTTATTTCCATGTTGCAACCTTGCTGAAAACTGTCCACAATGTTCATTTCATCTCAAATAGACAGCACAGCAAAAATTGTATATCCAGAGTGCATAAAACATGATTTAGAGCTTGTTTATGGAAAAGTGCTTCTTTATGCATTCTACAGTGTTTTCACAACATCTCGAATAAACATAACAACATTTGTTTTTGTCCAGAGTGCATCAAACATGATTTAGAGCTTGTTTTTGGAAAAGTGCTTATTTCTTTATTTCCATGTTGCAACTTGCTGAAAACTGTCCACAATGTTAATTTCATCTCAAATAGAAAGCACAGCAAAAATTGTACATCTAGAGTGCATCAAACATGATTTAGAGCTTGTTTTGGAAAAGTGCTTATTTCTTTATTTCCATGTTGCAACTTGCTGAAAACTGTCCACAATGTTAATTTCATCTCAAATAGACAGCACAGCAAAAATTGTATATCCAGAGTGCATAAAACATGATTTAGAGCTTGTTTATGGAAAAGTGCTTCTTTATCCATTCTACAGTGTTTTCACAACATCTCGAATAAACATAACAAAATTTGTTTTTGTCCAGAGTGCATCAAACATGATTTAGAGCTTGTTTTTGGAAAAGTGCTTATTTCTTTATTTCCATGTGGCAACTTGCTGAAAACTGTCCACAATGTTCATTTCATCTCAAATAGACAGCACAGCAAAAATTGTACATCCAGAGTGCATCAAACATGATTTAGAGCTTGTTTTTGGAAAAGTGCTTATTTCTTTATTTCCATGTTGCAACTTGCTGAAAACTGTCCACAATGTTCATTTAATCTCAAAAGACAGCACAGCAAAAATTGTATATCCAGAGTGCATCAAACATGATTTAGAGCTTGTTTTTGGAAAAGTGCTTATTTCTTTATTTCCATGTTGCAACTTGCTGAAAACTGTCCACAATGTTCATTTAATCTCAAAAAGACAGCACAGCAAAAATTGTATATCCAGAGTGCATCAAACATGATTTAGAGCTTGTTTTGGAAAAGTGCTTATTTCTTTATTTCCATGTTGCAACTTGCTGAAAACTGTCCACAATGTTCATTTCATCTCAAATAGACAGCACAGCAAAAATTGTATATCCAGAGTGCATAAAACATGATTTAGAGCTTGTTTATGAAAGTGCTTCTTTATGCATTCTACAGTGTTTTCACAACATCTCGAATAAACATAACAACATTTGTTTTTGTCCAGAGTGCATCAAACATGATTTAGAGCTTGTTTTTGGAAAAGTGCTTATTTCTTTATTTCCATGTTGCAACTTGCTGAAAACTGTCCACAATGTTAATTTCATCTCAAATAGAAAGCACAGCAAAAATTGTACATCTAGAGTGCATCAAACATGATTTAGAGCTTGTTTTTGGAAAAGTGCTTATTTCTTTATTTCCATGTTGCAACTTGCTGAAAACTGTCCACAATGTTAATTTCATCTCAAATAGACAGCACAGCAAAAATTGTATATCCAGAGTGCATAAAACATGATTTAGAGCTTGTTTATGGAAAAGTGCTTCTTTGTGCATTCTACAGTGTTTTCACAACATCTCGAATAAACATAACAAAATGTGTTTTTGTCCAGAGTGCATCAAACATGATTTAGAGCTTGTTTTTGGAAAAGTGCTTATTTCTTTATTTCCATGTTGCAACTTGCTGAAAACTGTCCACAATGTTCATTTCATCTCAAATAGACAGCACAGCAAATATTGTACATCCAGAGTGCATCAAACATGATTTAGAGCTTGTTTTTGGAAAAGTGCTAATTTCTTTATTTCCATGTTGCAACTTGCTGAAAACTGTCCACAATGTTCATTTAATCTCAAAAAGACAGCACAGCAAAAATTGTATATCCAGAGTGCATCAAACATGATTTAGAGCTTGTTTTTGGAAAAGTGCTTATTTCTTTATTTCCATGTTGCAACTTGCTGAAAACTGTCCACAATGTTCATTTCATCTCAAATAGACAGCACAGCAAAAATTGTATATCCAGAGTGCATAAAACATGATTTAGAGCTTGTTTATGGAAAGTGCTTCTTTATGCATTCTACAGTGTTTTCACAACATCTCGAATAAACATAACACATTTGTTTTTGTCCAGAGTGCATCAAACATGATTTAGAGCTTGTTTTTGGAAAAGTGCTTATTTCTTTATTTCCATGTTGCAACTTGCTGAAAACTGTCCACAATGTTAATTTCATCTCAAATAGAAAGCACAGCAAAAATTGTACATCTAGAGTGCATCAAACATGATTTAGAGCTTGTTTTTGGAAAAGTGCTTATTTCTTTATTTCCATGTTGCAACTTGCTGAAAACTGTCCACAATGTTAATTTCATCTCAAATAGACAGCACAGCAAAAATTGTATATCCAGAGTGCATAAAACATGATTTAGAGCTTGTTTATGGAAAAGTGCTTCTTTATCCATTCTACAGTGTTTTCACAACATCTCGAATAAACATAACAAAATTTGTTTTTGTCCAGAGTGCATCAAACATGATTTAGAGCTTGTTTTTGGAAAAGTGCTTATTTCTTTATTTCCATGTGGCAACTTGCTGAAAACTGTCCACAATGTTCATTTCATCTCAAATAGACAGCACAGCAAAAATTGTACATCCAGAGTGCATCAAACATGATTTAGAGCTTGTTTTTGGAAAAGTGCTTATTTCTTTATTTCCATGTTGCAACTTGCTGAAAACTGTCCACAATGTTCATTTAATCTCAAAAAGACAGCACAGCAAAAATTGTATATCCAGAGTGCATCAAACATGATTTAGAGCTTGTTTTTGGAAAAGTGCTTATTTCTTTATTTCCATGTTGCAACTTGCTGAAAACTGTCCACAATGTTCATTTCATCTCAAATAGACAGCACAGCAAAAATTGTATATCCAGAGTGCATAAAACATGATTTAGAGCTTGTTTATGGAAAAGTGCTTCTTTATGCATTCTACAGTGTTTTCACAACATCTCGAATAAACATAACAACATTTGTTTTTGTCCAGAGTGCATCAAACATGATTTAGAGCTTGTTTTTGGAAAAGTGCTTATTTCTTTATTTCCATGTTGCAACTTGCTGAAAACTGTCCACAATGTTAATTTCATCTCAAATAGAAAGCACAGCAAAAATTGTACATCTAGAGTGCATCAAACATGATTTAGAGCTTGTTTTTGGAAAAGTGCTTATTTCTTTATTTCCATGTTGCAACTTGCTGAAAACTGTCCACAATGTTAATTTCATCTCAAATAGACAGCACAGCAAAAATTGTATATCCAGAGTGCATAAAACATGATTTAGAGCTTGTTTATGGAAAAGTGCTTCTTTATGCATTCTACAGTGTTTTCACAACATCTCGAATAAACATAACAAAATGTGTTTTTGTCCAGAGTGCATCAAACATGATTTAGAGCTTGTTTTTGGAAAAGTGCTTATTTCTTTATTTCCATGTGGCAACTTGCTGAAAACTGTCCACAATGTTCATTTCATCTCAAATAGACAGCACAGCAAAAATTGTACATCCGGGGTGCATCAAACATGATTTAGAGCTTGTTTTTGGAAAAGTGCTTATTTCTTTATTTCCATGTTGCAACTTGCTGAAAACTGTCCACAATGTTCATTTAATCTCAAAAAGACAGCACAGCAAAAATTGTATATCCAGAGTGCATCAAACATGATTTAGAGCTTGTTTATGGAAAAGTGCTTATTTCTTTATTTCCATGTTGCAACTTGCTGAAAACTGTCCACAATGTTCATTTAATCTCAAATAGACAGCACAGCAAAAATTGTACACCCAGAGTGCATCAAACATGATTTAGAGCTTGTTTTTGGAAAAGTGCTTATTTCTTTATTTCCATGTTGCAACTTGCTGAAAACTGTCCACAATGTTCATTTCATCTCAAATAGACAGCACAGCAAATATTGTACATCCAGAGTGCATCAAACATGATTTAGAGCTTGTTTATGGAAAAGTGCTTATTACTGCATTTCAATGTTGCAACTTGCTGAAAATTGTCCACCTTGTTCATTTCATCTCAAATAGACAGCACAGCAAAAATTGTACACCCAGAGTGCATCAAACATGATTTAGAGCTTGTTTTTGGAAAAGTGCTTATTTATGCATTCTACAGTGTTTTCACAACATCTCAAATAAACATAACAAAATTAGTTTTTGTCCAGAGTGCATCTAACCTGATTTAGAGCTTGTTTATGGAAAAGTGCTTATTTCTTTATTTCCATGTTGCAACTTGCTGAAAACTGTCCACAATGTTCATTTCATCTCAAATAGACAGCACAGCAAAAATTGTACATCCGGGGTGCATCAAACATGATTTAGAGCTTGTTTTTGGAAAAGTGCTTATTTCTTTATTTCCATGTTGCAACTTGCTGAAAACTGTCCACAATGTTCATTTAATCTCAAAAAGACAGCACAGCAAAAATTGTATATCCAGAGTGCATCAAACATGATTTAGAGCTTGTTTATGGAAAAGTGCTTATTTCTTTATTTCCATGTTGCAACTTGCTGAAAACTGTCCACAATGTTCATTTAATCTCAAATAGACAGCACAGCAAAAATTGTACACCCAGAGTGCATCAAACATGATTTAGAGCTTGTTTTTGGAAAAGTGCTTATTTCTTTATTTCCATGTTGCAACTTGCTGAAAACTGTCCACAATGTTCATTTCATCTCAAATAGACAGCACAGCAAATATTGTACATCCAGAGTGCATCAAACATGATTTAGAGCTTGTTTATGGAAAAGTGCTTATTACTGCATTTCAATGTTGCAACTTGCTGAAAATTGTCCACCTAGTTCATTTCATCTCAAATAGACAGCACAGCAAAAATTGTACACCCAGAGTGCATCAAACATGATTTAGAGCTTGTTTTTGGAAAAGTGCTTATTTCTTTATTTCCATGTTGCAACTTGCTGAAAACTGTCCACAATGTTCATTTCATCTCAAATAGACAGCACAGCAAATATTGTACATCCAGAGTGCATCAAACATGATTTAGAGCTTGTTTATGGAAAAGTGCTTATTACTGCATTTCAATGTTGCAACTTGCTGAAAATTGTCCACCTTGTTCATTTCATCTCAAATAGACAGCACAGCAAAAATTGTACACCCAGAGTGCATCAAACATGATTTAGAGCTTGTTTTTGGAAAAGTGCTTATTTATGCATTCTACAGTGTTTTCACAACATCTCAAATAAACATAACAAAATTAGTTTTTGTCCAGAGTGCATCTAACCTGATTTAGAGCTTGTTTATGGAAAAGTGCTTATTTCTTTATTTCCATGTTGCAACTTGCTGAAAACTGTCCACAATGTTCATTTCATCTCAAATAGACAGCACAGCAAAAATTGTACATCCAGAGTGCATCAAACATGATTTAGAGCTTGTTTTTGGAAAAGTGCTAATTTCTTTATTTCCATGTTGCAACTTGCTGAAAACTGTCCACAATGTTCATTTAATCTCAAAAAGACAGCACAGCAAAAATTGTATATCCAGAGTGCATCAAACATGATTTAGAGCTTGTTTTTGGAAAAGTGCTTATTTCTTTATTTCCATGTTGCAACTTGCTGAAAACTGTCCACAATGTTCATTTCATCTCAAATAGACAGCACAGCAAAAATTGTATATCCAGAGTGCATAAAACATGATTTAGAGCTTGTTTATGGAAAAGTGCTTCTTTATGCATTCTACAGTGTTTTCACAACATCTCGAATAAACATAACAACATTTGTTTTTGTCCAGAGTGCATCAAACATGATTTAGAGCTTGTTTTTGGAAAAGTGCTTATTTCTTTACTTCCATGTTGCAACTTGCTGAAAACTGTCCACAATGTTAATTTCATCTCAAATAGAAAGCACAGCAAAAATTGTACATCTAGAGTGCATCAAACATGATTTAGAGCTTGTTTTTGGAAAAGTGCTTATTTCTTTATTTCCATGTTGCAACTTGCTGAAAACTGTCCACAATGTTAATTTCATCTCAAATAGACAGCACAGCAAAAATTGTATATCCAGAGTGCATAAAACATGATTTAGAGCTTGTTTATGGAAAAGTGCTTCTTTATGCATTCTACAGTGTTTTCACAACATCTCGAATAAACATAACAAAATGTGTTTTTGTCCAGAGTGCATCAAACATGATTTAGAGCTTGTTTTTGGAAAAGTGCTTATTTCTTTATTTCCATGTGGCAACTTGCTGAAAACTGTCCACAATGTTCATTTCATCTCAAATAGACAGCACAGCAAAAATTGTACATCCGGGGTGCATCAAACATGATTTAGAGCTTGTTTTTGGAAAAGTGCTTATTTCTTTATTTCCATGTTGCAACTTGCTGAAAACTGTCCACAATGTTCATTTAATCTCAAAAAGACAGCACAGCAAAAATTGTATATCCAGAGTGCATCAAACATGATTTAGAGCTTGTTTATGGAAAAGTGCTTATTTCTTTATTTCCATGTTGCAACTTGCTGAAAACTGTCCACAATGTTCATTTAATCTCAAATAGACAGCACAGCAAAAATTGTACACCCAGAGTGCATCAAACATGATTTAGAGCTTGTTTTTGGAAAAGTGCTTATTTCTTTATTTCCATGTTGCAACTTGCTGAAAACTGTCCACAATGTTCATTTCATCTCAAATAGACAGCACAGCAAATATTGTACATCCAGAGTGCATCAAACATGATTTAGAGCTTGTTTATGGAAAAGTGCTTATTACTGCATTTCAATGTTGCAACTTGCTGAAAATTGTCCACCTAGTTCATTTCATCTCAAATAGACAGCACAGCAAAAATTGTACACCCAGAGTGCATCAAACATGATTTAGAGCTTGTTTTTGGAAAAGTGCTTATTTCTTTATTTCCATGTTGCAACTTGCTGAAAACTGTCCACAATGTTCATTTCATCTCAAATAGACAGCACAGCAAATATTGTACATCCAGAGTGCATCAAACATGATTTAGAGCTTGTTTATGGAAAAGTGCTTATTACTGCATTTCAATGTTGCAACTTGCTGAAAATTGTCCACCTTGTTCATTTCATCTCAAATAGACAGCACAGCAAAAATTGTACACCCAGAGTGCATCAAACATGATTTAGAGCTTGTTTTTGGAAAAGTGCTTATTTATGCATTCTACAGTGTTTTCACAACATCTCAAATAAACATAACAAAATCAGTTTTTGTCCAGAGTGCATCTAACCTGATTTAGAGCTTGTTTATGGAAAAGTGCTTATTTCTTTATTTCCATGTTGCAACTTGCTGAAAACTGTCCACAATGTTCATTTCATCTCAAATAGACAGCACAGCAAAAATTGTACATCCAGAGTGCATCAAACATGATTTAGAGCTTGTTTTTGGAAAAGTGCTAATTTCTTTATTTCCATGTTGCAACTTGCTGAAAACTGTCCACAATGTTCATTTAATCTCAAAAAGACAGCACAGCAAAAATTGTATATCCAGAGTGCATCAAACATGATTTAGAGCTTGTTTTTGGAAAAGTGCTTATTTCTTTATTTCCATGTTGCAACTTGCTGAAAACTGTCCACAATGTTCATTTCATCTCAAATAGACAGCACAGCAAAAATTGTATATCCAGAGTGCATAAAACATGATTTAGAGCTTGTTTATGGAAAAGTGCTTCTTTATGCATTCTACAGTGTTTTCACAACATCTCGAATAAACATAACAACATTTGTTTTTGTCCAGAGTGCATCAAACATGATTTAGAGCTTGTTTTTGGAAAAGTGCTTATTTCTTTATTTCCATGTTGCAACTTGCTGAAAACTGTCCACAATGTTAATTTCATCTCAAATAGAAAGCACAGCAAAAATTGTACATCTAGAGTGCATCAAACATGATTTAGAGCTTGTTTTTGGAAAAGTGCTTATTTCTTTATTTCCATGTTGCAACTTGCTGAAAACTGTCCACAGTGTTAATTTCATCTCAAATAGACAGCACAGCAAAAATTGTATATCCAGAGTGCATAAAACATGATTTAGAGCTTGTTTATGGAAAAGTGCTTCTTTATGCATTCTACAGTGTTTTCACAACATCTCGAATAAACATAACAAAATTTGTTTTTGTCCAGAGTGCATCAAACATGATTTAGAGCTTGTTTATGGAAAAGTGCTTATTTCTTTATTTCCATGTTGCAACTTGCTGAAAATTGTCCACCTTGTTCATTTCATCTCAAATAGACAGCACAGAAAAAATTGTACACCCAGAGTGCATCAAACATGATTTAGAGCTTGTTTTTGGAAAAGTGCTTATTTCTTTATTTCCATGTTGCAACTTGCTGAAAACTGTCCACAATGTTCATTTAATCTCAAAAAGACAGCACAGCAAAAATTGTATATCCAGAGTGCATCAAACATGATTTAGAGCTTGTTTATGGAAAAGTGCTTATTTCTTTATTTCCATGTTGCAACTTGCTGAAAACTGTCCACAATGTTCATTTCATCTCAAATAGACAGCACAGCAAAAATTGTACACCCAGAGTGCATCAAACATGATTTAGAGCTTGTTTTTGGAAAAGTGCTTATTTCTAAATTTCCATGTTGCAACTTGCTGAAAACTGTCCACAATGTTCATTTCATCTCAAATAGACAGCACAGCAAATATTGTACATCCAGAGTGCATCAAACATGATTTAGAGCTTGTTTATGGAAAAGTGCTTATTACTGCATTTCAATGTTGCAACTTGCTGAAAATTGTCCACCTAGTTCATTTCATCTCAAATAGACAGCACAGCAAAAATTGTACACCCAGAGTGCATCAAACATGATTTAGAGCTTGTTTTTGGAAAAGTGTTTATTTCTTTATTTCCATGTTGCAACTTGCTGAAAACTGTCCACAATGTTCATTTCATCTCAAAAAGACAGCACAGCAAATATTGTACATCCAGAGTGCATCAAACATGATTTAGAGCTTGTTTATGGAAAAGTGCTTATTACTGCATTTCAATGTTGCAACTTGCTGAAAATTGTCCACCTTGTTCATTTCATCTCAAATAGACAGCACAGCAAAAATTGTACACCCAGAGTGCATCAAACATGATTTAGAGCTTGTTTTTGGAAAAGTGCTTATTTATGCATTCTACAGTGTTTTCACAACATCTCAAATAAACATAACAAAATTAGTTTTTGTCCAGAGTGCATCTAACCTGATTTAGAGCTTGTTTATGGAAAAGTGCTTATTTCTTTATTTCCATGTTGCAACTTGCTGAAAACTGTCCACAATGTTCATTTCATCTCAAATAGACAGCACAGCAAAAATTGTACATCCAGAGTGCATCAAACATGATTTAGAGCTTGTTTTTGGAAAAGTGCTAATTTCTTTATTTCCATGTTGCAACTTGCTGAAAACTGTCCACAATGTTCATTTAATCTCAAAAAGACAGCACAGCAAAAATTGTATATCCAGAGTGCATCAAACATGATTTAGAGCTTGTTTTTGGAAAAGTGCTTATTTCTTTATTTCCATGTTGCAACTTTCTGAAAACTGTCCACAATGTTCATTTCATCTCAAATAGACAGCACAGCAAAAATTGTATATCCAGAGTGCATAAAACATGATTTAGAGCTTGTTTATGGAAAAGTGCTTCTTTATGCATTCTACAGTGTTTTCACAACATCTCGAATAAACATAACAACATTTGTTTTTGTCCAGAGTGCATCAAACATGATTTAGAGCTTGTTTTTGGAAAAGTGCTTATTTCTTTATTTCCATGTTGCAACTTGCTGAAAACTGTCCACAATGTTAATTTCATCTCAAATAGAAAGCACAGCAAAAATTGTACATCTAGAGTGCATCAAACATGATTTAGAGCTTGTTTTTGGAAAAGTGCTTATTTCTTTATTTCCATGTTGCAACTTGCTGAAAACTGTCCACAATGTTAATTTCATCTCAAATAGACAGCACAGCAAAAATTGTATATCCAGAGTGCATAAAACATGATTTAGAGCTTGTTTATGGAAAAGTGCTTCTTTATGCATTCTACAGTGTTTTCACAACATCTCGAATAAACATAACAAAATTTGTTTTTGTCCAGAGTGCATCAAACATGATTTAGAGCTTGTTTATGGAAAAGTGCTTATTTCTTTATTTCCATGTTGCAACTTGCTGAAAATTGTCCACCTTGTTCATTTCATCTCAAATAGACAGCACAGAAAAAATTGTACACCCAGAGTGCATCAAACATGATTTAGAGCTTGTTTTTGGAAAAGTGCTTATTTCTTTATTTCCATGTTGCAACTTGCTGAAAACTTTCCACAATGTTCATTTCATCTCAAATAGACAGCACAGCAAAAATTGTACATCCAGAGTGCATCAAACATGATTTAGAGCTTGTTTTTGGAAAAGTGCTTATTTCTTTATTTCCATGTGGCAACTTGCTGAAAACTGTCCACAATGTTCATTTCATCTCAAATAGACAGCACAGCAAAAATTGTACATCCAGAGTGCATCAAACATGATTTAGAGCTTGTTTTTGGAAAAGTGCTTATTTCTTTATTTCCATGTTGCAACTTGCTGAAAACTGTCCACAATGTTCATTTAATCTCAAAAAGACAGCACAGCAAAAATTGTATATCCAGAGTGCATCAAACATGATTTAGAGCTTGTTTATGGAAAAGTGCTTATTTCTTTATTTCCATGTTGCAACTTGCTGAAAACTGTCCACAATGTTCATTTCATCTCAAATAGACAGCACAGCAAAAATTGTACACCCAGAGTGCATCAAACATGATTTAGAGCTTGTTTTTGGAAAAGTGCTTATTTCTTTATTTCCATGTTGCAACTTGCTGAAAACTGTCCACAATGTTCATTTCATCTCAAATAGACAGCACAGCAAATATTGTACATCCAGAGTGCATCAAACATGATTTAGAGCTTGTTTATGGAAAAGTGCTTATTACTGCATTTCAATGTTGCAACTTGCTGAAAATTGTCCACCTAGTTCATTTCATCTCAAATAGACAGCACAGCAAAAATTGTACACCCAGAGTGCATCAAACATGATTTAGAGCTTGTTTTTGGAAAAGTGCTTATTTCTTTATTTCCATGTTGCAACTTGCTGAAAACTGTCCACAATGTTCATTTCATCTCAAATAGACAGCACAGCAAATATTGTACATCCAGAGTGCATCAAACATGATTTAGAGCTTGTTTATGGAAAATTGCTTATTTATGCATTCTACAGTGTTTTCACAACATCTCAAATAAACATAACAAAATTAGTTTTTGTCCAGAGTGCATCAAACATGATTTAGAGCTTGTTTATGGAAAAGTGCTTATTTCTTTATTTCCATGTTGCAACTTGCTGAAAACTGTCCACAATGTTCATTTCATCTCAAATAGACAGCACAGCAAATATTGTACATCCAGAGTGCATCAAACATGATTCAGAGCTTGTTTTTGGAAAAGTGCTTATTTCTTTATTTCCATGTTGCAACTTGCTGAAAACTGTCCACAATGTTCATTTCATCTCAAATAGACAGCACAGCAAATATTGTACATCCAGAGTGCATCAAACATGATTTAGAGCTTGTTTATGGAAAATTGCTTATTTATGCATTCTACAGTGTTTTCACAACATCTCAAATAAACATAACTAAATTAGTTTTTGTCCAGAGTGCATCAAACATGATTTAGAGCTTGTTTATGGAAAAGTGCTTATTTCTTTATTTCCATGTTGCAACTTGCTGAAAACTGTCCACAATGTTCATTTCATCTCAAATAGACAGCACAGCAAAAATTGTACATCCAGAGTGCATCAAACATGATTTAGAGCTTGTTTTTGGAAAAGTGCTTATTTCTTTATTTCCATGTTGCAACTTGCTGAAAACTGTCCACAATGTTCATTTCATCTCAAATAGACAGCACAGCAAAAATTGTATATCCAGAGTGCATAAAACATGATTTAGAGCTTGTTTATGGAAAAGTGCTTCTTTATGCATTCTACAGTGTTTTCACAACATCTCGAATAAAAATAACAAAATTGGTTTTTGTCCAGAGTGCATCAAACATGATTTAGAGCTTGTTTATGGAAAAGTGCTTATTTCTTTATTTCCATGTTGCAACTTGCTGAAAATTGTGCACCTTGTTCATTTCATCTCAAATAGACAGCACAGAAAAAATTGTACACCCAGAGTGCATCAAACATGATTTAGAGCTTGTTTTTGGAAAAGTGCTTATTTCTTTATTTCCATGTTGCAACTTGCTGAAAACTGTCCACAATGTTCATTTCATCTCAAATAGACAGCACAGCAAATATTGTACATCCAGAGTGCATCAAACATGATTTAGAGCTTGTTTATGGAAAAGTGCTTATTACTGCATTTCAATGTTGCAACTTGCTGAAAATTGTCCACCTTGTTCATTTCATCTCAAATAGACAGCACAGCAAAAATTGTACACCCAGAGTGCATCAAACATGATTTAGAGCTTGTTTTTGGAAAAGTGCTTATTTCTTTATTTCCATGTTGCAACTTGCTGAAAACTGTCCACAATGTTCATTTCATCTCAAATAGACAGCACAGCAAATATTGTACATCCAGAGTGCATCAAACATGATTTAGAGCTTGTTTATGGAAAATTGGTTATTTATGCATTATACAGTGTTTTCACAACATCTCAAATAAACATAACAAAATTAGTTTTTGTCCAGAATGCATCAAACATGATTTAGAGCTTGTTTATGGAAAAGTGCTTATTTCTTTATTTCCATGTTGCAACTTGCTGAAAACTGTCCACAATGTTCATTTCATCTCAAATAGACAGCACAGCAAAAATTGTACATCCAGAGTGCATCAAACATGATTTAGAGCTTGTTTTTGGAAAAGTGCTTATTTCTTTATTTCCATGTTGCAACTTGCTGAAAACTGTCCACAATGTTCATTTAATCTCAAAAAGACAGCACAGCAAAAATTGTATATCCAGAGTGCATCAAACATGATTTAGAGCTTGTTTATGGAAAAGTGCTTATTTCTTTATTTCCATGTTGCAACTTGCTGAAAACTGTCCACAATGTTCATTTCATCTCAAATAGACAGCACAGCAAAAATTGTACACCCAGAGTGCATCAAACATGATTTAGAGCTTGTTTTTGGAAAAGTGCTTATTTCTTTATTTCCATGTTGCAACTTGCTGAAAACTGTCCACAATGTTCATTTCATCTCAAATAGACAGCACAGCAAATATTGTACATCCAGAGTGCATCAAACATGATTTAGAGCTTGTTTATGGAAAAGTGCTTATTACTGCATTTCAATGTTGCAACTTGCTGAAAATTGTCCACCTAGTTCATTTCATCTCAAATAGACAGCACAGCAAAAATTGTATATCCAGAGTGCATAAAACATGATTTAGAGCTTGTTTATGGAAAAGTGCTTCTTTATGCATTCTACAGTGTTTTCACAACATCTCGAATAAAAATAACAAAATTGGTTTTTGTCCAGAGTGCATCAAACATGATTTAGAGCTTGTTTATGGAAAAGTGCTTATTTCTTTATTTCCATGTTGCAACTTGCTGAAAATTGTGCACCTTGTTCATTTCATCTCAAATAGACAGCACAGAAAAAATTGTACACCCAGAGTGCATCAAACATGATTTAGAGCTTGTTTTTGGAAAAGTGCTTATTTCTTTATTTCCATGTTGCAACTTGCTGAAAACTGTCCACAATGTTCATTTCATCTCAAATAGACAGCACAGCAAATATTGTACATCCAGAGTGCATCAAACATGATTTAGAGCTTGTTTATGGAAAAGTGCTTATTACTGCATTTCAATGTTGCAACTTGCTGAAAATTGTCCACCTTGTTCATTTCATCTCAAATAGACAGCACAGCAAAAATTGTACACCCAGAGTGCATCAAACATGATTTAGAGCTTGTTTTTGGAAAAGTGCTTATTTCTTTATTTCCATGTTGCAACTTGCTGAAAACTGTCCACAATGTTCATTTAATCTCAAAAAGACAGCACAGCAAAAATTGTATATCCAGAGTGCATCAAACATGATTTAGAGCTTGTTTTTGGAAAAGTGCTTATTTCTTTATTTCCATGTTGCAACTTGCTGAAAACTGTCCACAATGTTCATTTCATCTCAAATAGACAGCACAGCAAAAATTGTATATCCAGAGTGCATAAAACATGATTTAGAGCTTGTTTATGGAAAAGTGCTTCTTTATGCATTCTACAGTGTTTTCACAACATCTCGAATAAAAATAACAAAATTGGTTTTTGTCCAGAGTGCATCAAACATGATTTAGAGCTTGTTTATGGAAAAGTGCTTATTTCTTTATTTCCATGTTGCAACTTGCTGAAAATTGTGCACCTTGTTCATTTCATCTCAAATAGACAGCACAGAAAAAATTGTACACCCAGAGTGCATCAAACATGATTTAGAGCTTGTTTTTGGAAAAGTGCTTATTTCTTTATTTCCATGTTGCAACTTGCTGAAAACTGTCCACAATGTTCATTTCATCTCAAATAGACAGCACAGCAAATATTGTACATCCAGAGTGCATCAAACATGATTTAGAGCTTGTTTATGGAAAAGTGCTTATTACTGCATTTCAATGTTGCAACTTGCTGAAAATTGTCCACCTTGTTCATTTCATCTCAAATAGACAGCACAGCAAAAATTGTACACCCAGAGTGCATCAAACATGATTTAGAGCTTGTTTTTGGAAAAGTGCTTATTTCTTTATTTCCATGTTGCAACTTGCTGAAAACTGTCCACAATGTTCATTTCATCTCAAATAGACAGCACAGCAAATATTGTACATCCAGAGTGCATCAAACATGATTTAGAGCTTGTTTATGGAAAATTGGTTATTTATGCATTATACAGTGTTTTCACAACATCTCAAATAAACATAACAAAATTAGTTTTTGTCCAGAATGCATCAAACATGATTTAGAGCTTGTTTATGGAAAAGTGCTTATTTCTTTATTTCCATGTTGCAACTTGCTGAAAACTGTCCACAATGTTCATTTCATCTCAAATAGACAGCACAGCAAAAATTGTACATCCAGAGTGCATCAAACATGATTTAGAGCTTGTTTTTGGAAAAGTGCTTATTTCTTTATTTCCATGTTGCAACTTGCTGAAAACTGTCCACAATGTTCATTTAATCTCAAAAAGACAGCACAGCAAAAATTGTATATCCAGAGTGCATCAAACATGATTTAGAGCTTGTTTATGGAAAAGTGCTTATTTCTTTATTTCCATGTTGCAACTTGCTGAAAACTGTCCACAATGTTCATTTCATCTCAAATAGACAGCACAGCAAAAATTGTACATCCAGAGTGCATCAAACATGATTTAGAGCTTGTTTATGGAAAAGTGCTTATTACTGCATTTCAATGTTGCAACTTGCTGAAAATTGTCCACCTAGTTCATTTCATCTCAAATAGACAGCACAGCAAAATTGTATATCCAGAGTGCATAAAACATGATTTAGAGCTTGTTTATGGAAAAGTGCTTCTTTATGCATTCTACAGTGTTTTCACAACATCTCGAATAAAAATAACAAAATTGGTTTTTGTCCAGAGTGCATCAAACATGATTTAGAGCTTGTTTATGGAAAAGTGCTTATTTCTTTATTTCCATGTTGCAACTTGCTGAAAATTGTGCACCTTGTTCATTTCATCTCAAATAGACAGCACAGAAAAAATTGTACACCCAGAGTGCATCAAACATGATTTAGAGCTTGTTTTTGGAAAAGTGCTTATTTCTTTATTTCCATGTTGCAACTTGCTGAAAACTGTCCACAATGTTCATTTCATCTCAAATAGACAGCACAGCAAATATTGTACATCCAGAGTGCATCAAACATGATTTAGAGCTTGTTTATGGAAAAGTGCTTATTACTGCATTTCAATGTTGCAACTTGCTGAAAATTGTCCACCTTGTTCATTTCATCTCAAATAGACAGCACAGCAAAAATTGTACACCCAGAGTGCATCAAACATGATTTAGAGCTTGTTTTTGGAAAAGTGCTTATTTCTTTATTTCCATGTTGCAACTTGCTGAAAACTGTCCACAATGTTCATTTCATCTCAAATAGACAGCACAGCAAATATTGTACATCCAGAGTGCATCAAACATGATTTAGAGCTTGTTTATGGAAAAGTGCTTATTACTGCATTTCAATGTTGCAACTTGCTGAAAATTGTCCACCTAGTTCATTTCATCTCAAATAGACAGCACAGCAAAAATTGTACACCCAGAGTGCATCAAACATGATTTAGAGCTTGTTTTTGGAAAAGTGCTTATTTCTTTATTTCCATGTTGCAACTTGCTGAAAACTGTCCACAATGTTCATTTCATCTCAAATAGACAGCACAGCAAATATTGTACATCCAGAGTGCATCAAACATGATTTAGAGCTTGTTTATGGAAAAGTGCTTATTACTGCATTTCAATGTTGCAACTTGCTGAAAATTGTCCACCTAGTTCATTTCATCTCAAATAGACAGCACAGCAAAAATTGTACACCCAGAGTGCATCAAACATGATTTAGAGCTTGTTTTTGGAAAAGTGCTTATTTCTTTATTTCCATGTTGCAACTTGCTGAAAACTGTCCACAATGTTCATTTCATCTCAAATAGACAGCACAGCAAATATTGTACATCCAGAGTGCATCAAACATGATTTAGAGCTTGTTTATGGAAAATTGCTTATTTATGCATTCTACAGTGTTTTCACAACATCTCGAAAAAAAAACAAAATTGGTTTTTGTCCAGAGTGCATCAAACATGATTTAGAGCTTGTTTATGGAAAAGTGCTTATTTCTTTATTTCCATGTTGCAACTTGCTGAAAATTGTGCACCTTGTTCATTTCATCTCAAATAGACAGCACAGAAAAAATTGTACACCCAGAGTGCATGAAACATGATTTAGAGCTTGTTTTTGGAAAAGTGCTTATTTCTTTATTTCCATGTTGCAACTTGCTGAAAACTGTCCACAATGTTCATTTCATCTCAAATAGACAGCACAGCAAATATTGTACATCCAGAGTGCATCAAACATGATTTAGAGCTTGTTTATGGAAAAGTGCTTATTACTGCATTTCAATGTTGCAACTTGCTGAAAATTGTCCACCTTGTTCATTTCATCTCAAATAGACAGCACAGCAAAAATTGTACACCCAGAGTGCATCAAACATGATTTAGAGCTTGTTTTTGGAAAAGTGCTTATTTCTTTATTTCCATGTTGCAACTTGCTGAAAACTGTCCACAATGTTCATTTCATCTCAAATAGACAGCACAGCAAAAATTGTACATCCAGAGTGCATCAAACATGATTTAGAGCTTGTTTTTGGAAAAGTGCTTATTTCTTTATTTCCATGTTGCAACTTGCTGAAAACTGTCCACAATGTTCATTTAATCTCAAAAAGACAGCACAGCAAAAATTGTATATCCAGAGTGCATCAAACATGATTTAGAGCTTGTTTATGGAAAAGTGCTTATTTCTTTATTTCCATGTTGCAACTTGCTGAAAACTGTCCACAATGTTCATTTCATCTCAAATAGACAGCACAGCAAAAATTGTACACCCAGAGTGCATCAAACATGATTTAGAGCTTGTTTTTGGAAAAGTGCTTATTTCTTTATTTCCATGTTGCAACTTGCTGAAAACTGTCCACAATGTTCATTTCATCTCAAATAGACAGCACAGCAAATATTGTACATCCAGAGTGCATCAAACATGATTTAGAGCTTGTTTATGGAAAAGTGCTTATTACTGCATTTCAATGTTGCAACTTGCTGAAAATTGTCCACCTAGTTCATTTCATCTCAAATAGACAGCACAGCAAAAATTGTACACCCAGAGTGCATCAAACATGATTTAGAGCTTGTTTTTGGAAAAGTGCTTATTTCTTTATTTCCATGTTGCAACTTGCTGAAAACTGTCCACAATGTTCATTTCATCTCAAATAGACAGCACAGCAAATATTGTACATCCAGAGTGCATCAAACATGATTTAGAGCTTGTTTATGGAAAATTGCTTATTTATGCATTCTACAGTGTTTTCACAACATCTCAAATAAACATAACAAAATTAGTTTTTGTCCAGAGTGCATCAAACATGATTTAGAGCTTGTTTATGGAAAAGTGCTTAATTCTTTATTTCCATGTTGCAACTTGCTGAAAACTGTCCACAATGTTCATTTCATCTCAAATAGACAGCACAGCAAAAATTGTACATCCAGAGTGCATCAAACATGATTCAGAGCTTGTTTTTGGAAAAGTGCTTATTTCTTTATTTCCATGTTGCAACTTGCTGAAAACTGTCCACAATGTTCATTTCATCTCAAATAGACAGCACAGCAAATATTGTACATCCAGAGTGCATCAAACATGATTTAGAGCTTGTTTATGGAAAAGTGCTTATTACTGCATTTCAATGTTGCAACTTGCTGAAAATTGTCCACCTTGTTCATTTCATCTCAAATAGACAGCACAGCAAAAATTGTACACCCAGAGTGCATCAAACATGATTTAGAGCTTGTTTTTGGAAAAGTGCTTATTTCTTTATTTCCATGTTGCAACTTGCTGAAAACTGTCCACAATGTTCATTTCATCTCAAATAGACAGCACAGCAAATATTGTATATCCAGAGTGCATCAAACATGATTTAGAGCTTGTTTATGGAAAAGTGCTTATTTCTTTATTTCCATGTTGCAACTTGCTGAAAACTGTCCACAATGTTCATTTCATCTCAAATAGACAGCACAGCAAAAATTGTACACCCAGAGTGCATCAAACATGATTTAGAGCTTGTTTTTGGAAAAGTGCTTATTTCTTTATTTCCATGTTGCAACTTGCTGAAAACTGTCCACAATGTTCATTTCATCTCAAATAGACAGCACAGCAAATATTGTACATCCAGAGTGCATCAAACATGATTTAGAGCTTGTTTATGGAAAAGTGCTTATTACTGCATTTCCATGTTGCAACTTGCTGAAAATTGTCCACCTAGTTCATTTCATCTCAAATAGACAGCACAGCAAAAATTGTATATCCAGAGTGCATAAAACATGATTTAGAGCTTGTTTATGGAAAAGTGCTTCTTTATGCATTCTACAGTGTTTTCACAACATCTCGAATAAAAATAACAAAATTGGTTTTTGTCCAGAGTGCATCAAACATGATTTAGAGCTTGTTTATGGAAAAGTGCTTATTTCTTTATTTCCATGTTGCAACTTGCTGAAAATTGTGCACCTTGTTCATTTCATCTCAAATAGACAGCACAGAAAAAATTGTACACCCAGAGTGCATCAAACATGATTTAGAGCTTGTTTTTGGAAAAGTGCTTATTTCTTTATTTCCATGTTGCAACTTGCTGAAAACTGTCCACAATGTTCATTTCATCTCAAATAGACAGCACAGCAAATATTGTACATCCAGAGTGCATCAAACATGATTTAGAGCTTGTTTATGGAAAAGTGCTTATTACTGCATTTCAATGTTGCAACTTGCTGAAAATTGTCCACCTTGTTCATTTCATCTCAAATAGACAGCACAGCAAAAATTGTACACCCAGAGTGCATCAAACATGATTTAGAGCTTGTTTTTGGAAAAGTGCTTATTTCTTTATTTCCATGTTGCAACTTGCTGAAAACTGTCCACAATGTTCATTTCATCTCAAATAGACAGCACAGCAAAAATTGTACATCCAGAGTGCATCAAACATGATTTAGAGCTTGTTTTTGGAAAAGTGCTTATTTCTTTATTTCCATGTTGCAACTTGCTGAAAACTGTCCACAATGTTCATTTAATCTCAAAAAGACAGCACAGCAAAAATTGTATATCCAGAGTGCATCAAACATGATTTAGAGCTTGTTTATGGAAAAGTGCTTATTTCTTTATTTCCATGTTGCAACTTGCTGAAAACTGTCCACAATGTTCATTTCATCTCAAATAGACAGCACAGCAAAAATTGTACACCCAGAGTGCATCAAACATGATTTAGAGCTTGTTTTTGGAAAAGTGCTTATTTCTTTATTTCCATGTTGCAACTTGCTGAAAACTGTCCACAATGTTCATTTCATCTCAAATAGACAGCACAGCAAATATTGTACATCCAGAGTGCATCAAACATGATTTAGAGCTTGTTTATGGAAAAGTGCTTATTACTGCATTTCAATGTTGCAACTTGCTGAAAATTGTCCACCTAGTTCATTTCATCTCAAATAGACAGCACAGCAAAAATTGTACACCCAGAGTGCATCAAACATGATTTAGAGCTTGTTTTTGGAAAAGTGCTTATTTCTTTATTTCCATGTTGCAACTTGCTGAAAACTGTCCACAATGTTCATTTCATCTCAAATAGACAGCACAGCAAATATTGTACATCCAGAGTGCATCAAACATGATTTAGAGCTTGTTTATGGAAAATTGCTTATTTATGCATTCTACAGTGTTTTCACAACATCTCGAATAAAAATAACAAAATTGGTTTTTGTCCAGAGTGCATCAAACATGATTTAGAGCTTGTTTTTGGAAAAGTGCTTATTTCTTTATTTCCATGTTGCAACTTGCTGAAAACTGTCCACAATGTTCATTTCATCTCAAATAGACAGCACAGCAAAAATTGTACATCCAGAGTGCATCAAACATGATTTAGAGCTTGTTTTTGGAAAAGTGCTTATTTCTTTATTTCCATGTTGCAACTTGCTGAAAACTGTCCACAATGTTCATTTAATCTCAAAAAGACAGCACAGCAAAAATTGTATATCCAGAGTGCATCAAACATGATTTAGAGCTTGTTTATGGAAAAGTGCTTATTTCTTTATTTCCATGTTGCAACTTGCTGAAAACTGTCCACAATGTTCATTTCATCTCAAATAGACAGCACAGCAAAAATTGTACACCCAGAGTGCATCAAACATGATTTAGAGCTTGTTTTTGGAAAAGTGCTTATTTCTTTATTTCCATGTTGCAACTTGCTGAAAACTGTCCACAATGTTCATTTCATCTCAAATAGACAGCACAGCAAATATTGTACATCCAGAGTGCATCAAACATGATTTAGAGCTTGTTTATGGAAAAGTGCTTATTACTGCATTTCAATGTTGCAACTTGCTGAAAATTGTCCACCTAGTTCATTTCATCTCAAATAGACAGCACAGCAAAAATTGTACACCCAGAGTGCATCAAACATGATTTAGAGCTTGTTTTTGGAAAAGTGCTTATTTCTTTATTTCCATGTTGCAACTTGCTGAAAACTGTCCACAATGTTCATTTCATCTCAAATAGACAGCACAGCAAATATTGTACATCCAGAGTGCATCAAACATGATTTAGAGCTTGTTTATGGAAAATTGCTTATTTATGCATTCTACAGTGTTTTCACAACATCTCGAATAAAAATAACAAAATTGGTTTTTGTCCAGAGTGCATCAAACATGATTTAGAGCTTGTTTATGGAAAAGTGCTTATTTCTTTATTTCCATGTTGCAACTTGCTGAAAATTGTGCACCTTGTTCATTTCATCTCAAATAGACAGCACAGAAAAAATTGTACACCCAGAGTGCATCAAACATGATTTAGAGCTTGTTTTTGGAAAAGTGCTTATTTCTTTATTTCCATGTTGCAACTTGCTGAAAACTGTCCACAATGTTCATTTCATCTCAAATAGACAGCACAGCAAATATTGTACATCCAGAGTGCATCAAACATGATTTAGAGCTTGTTTATGGAAAAGTGCTTATTACTGCATTTCAATGTTGCAACTTGCTGAAAATTGTCCACCTTGTTCATTTCATCTCAAATAGACAGCACAGCAAAAATTGTACACCCAGAGTGCATCAAACATGATTTAGAGCTTGTTTTTGGAAAAGTGCTTATTTCTTTATTTCCATGTTGCAACTTGCTGAAAACTGTCCACAATGTTCATTTCATCTCAAATAGACAGCACAGCAAAAATTGTACATCCAGAGTGCATCAAACATGATTTAGAGCTTGTTTTTGGAAAAGTGCTTATTTCTTTATTTCCATGTTGCAACTTGCTGAAAACTGTCCACAATGTTCATTTAATCTCAAAAAGACAGCACAGCAAAAATTGTATATCCAGAGTGCATCAAACATGATTTAGAGCTTGTTTATGGAAAAGTGCTTATTTCTTTATTTCCATGTTGCAACTTGCTGAAAACTGTCCACAATGTTCATTTCATCTCAAATAGACAGCACAGCAAAAATTGTACACCCAGAGTGCATCAAACATGATTTAGAGCTTGTTTTTGGAAAAGTGCTTATTTCTTTATTTCCATGTTGCAACTTGCTGAAAACTGTCCACAATGTTCATTTCATCTCAAATAGACAGCACAGCAAATATTGTACATCCAGAGTGCATCAAACATGATTTAGAGCTTGTTTATGGAAAAGTGCTTATTACTGCATTTCAATGTTGCAACTTGCTGAAAATTGTCCACCTAGTTCATTTCATCTCAAATAGACAGCACAGCAAAAATTGTACACCCAGAGTGCATCAAACATGATTTAGAGCTTGTTTTTGGAAAAGTGCTTATTTCTTTATTTCCATGTTGCAACTTGCTGAAAACTGTCCACAATGTTCATTTCATCTCAAATAGACAGCACAGCAAATATTGTACATCCAGAGTGCATCAAACATGATTTAGAGCTTGTTTATGGAAAATTGCTTATTTATGCATTCTACAGTGTTTTCACAACATCTCAAATAAACATAACAAAATTAGTTTTTGTCCAGAGTGCATCAAACATGATTTAGAGCTTGTTTATGGAAAAGTGCTTAATTCTTTATTTCCATGTTGCAACTTGCTGAAAACTGTCCACAATGTTCATTTCATCTCAAATAGACAGCACAGCAAAAATTGTACATCCAGAGTGCATCAAACATGATTCAGAGCTTGTTTTTGGAAAAGTGCTTATTTCTTTATTTCCATGTTGCAACTTGCTGAAAACTGTCCACAATGTTCATTTCATCTCAAATAGACAGCACAGCAAATATTGTACATCCAGAGTGCATCAAACATGATTTAGAGCTTGTTTATGGAAAAGTGCTTATTACTGCATTTCAATGTTGCAACTTGCTGAAAATTGTCCACCTTGTTCATTTCATCTCAAATAGACAGCACAGCAAAAATTGTACACCCAGAGTGCATCAAACATGATTTAGAGCTTGTTTTTGGAAAAGTGCTTATTTCTTTATTTCCATGTTGCAACTTGCTGAAAACTGTCCACAATGTTCATTTCATCTCAAATAGACAGCACAGCAAATATTGTACATCCAGAGTGCATCAAACATGATTTAGAGCTTGTTTATGGAAAATTGCTTATTTATGCATTCTACAGTGTTTTCACAACATCTCAAATAAACATAACTAAATTAGTTTTTGTCCAGAGTGCATCAAACATGATTTAGAGCTTGTTTATGGAAAAGTGCTTATTTCTTTATTTCCATGTTGCAACTTGCTGAAAACTGTCCACAATGTTCATTTCATCTCAAATAGACAGCACAGCAAAAATTGTACATCCAGAGTGCATCAAACATGATTTAGAGCTTGTTTTTGGAAAAGTGCTTATTTCTTTATTTCCATGTTGCAACTTGCTGAAAACTGTCCACAATGTTCATTTAATCTCAAAAAGACAGCACAGCAAAAATTGTATATCCAGAGTGCATCAAACATGATTTAGAGCTTGTTTATGGAAAAGTGCTTATTTCTTTATTTCCATGTTGCAACTTGCTGAAAACTGTCCACAATGTTCATTTCATCTCAAATAGACAGCACAGCAAAAATTGTACACCCAGAGTGCATCAAACATGATTTAGAGCTTGTTTTTGGAAAAGTGCTTATTTCTTTATTTCCATGTTGCAACTTGCTGAAAACTGTCCACAATGTTCATTTCATCTCAAATAGACAGCACAGCAAATATTGTACATCCAGAGTGCATCAAACATGATTTAGAGCTTGTTTATGGAAAAGTGCTTATTACTGCATTTCAATGTTGCAACTTGCTGAAAATTGTCCACCTAGTTCATTTCATCTCAAATAGACAGCACAGCAAAAATTGTACACCCAGAGTGCATCAAACATGATTTAGAGCTTGTTTTTGGAAAAGTGCTTATTTCTTTATTTCCATGTTGCAACTTGCTGAAAACTGTCCACAATGTTCATTTCATCTCAAATAGACAGCACAGCAAATATTGTACATCCAGAGTGCATCAAACATGATTTAGAGCTTGTTTATGGAAAATTGCTTATTTATGCATTCTACAGTGTTTTCACAACATCTCAAATAAACATAACAAAATTAGTTTTTGTCCAGAGTGCATCAAACATGATTTAGAGCTTGTTTATGGAAAAGTGCTTAATTCTTTATTTCCATGTTGCAACTTGCTGAAAACTGTCCACAATGTTCATTTCATCTCAAATAGACAGCACAGCAAAAATTGTACATCCAGAGTGCATCAAACATGATTCAGAGCTTGTTTTTGGAAAAGTGCTTATTTCTTTATTTCCATGTTGCAACTTGCTGAAAACTGTCCACAATGTTCATTTCATCTCAAATAGACAGCACAGCAAATATTGTACATCCAGAGTGCATCAAACATGATTTAGAGCTTGTTTATGGAAAAGTGCTTATTACTGCATTTCAATGTTGCAACTTGCTGAAAATTGTCCACCTTGTTCATTTCATCTCAAATAGACAGCACAGCAAAAATTGTACACCCAGAGTGCATCAAACATGATTTAGAGCTTGTTTTTGGAAAAGTGCTTATTTCTTTATTTCCATGTTGCAACTTGCTGAAAACTGTCCACAATGTTCATTTCATCTCAAATAGACAGCACAGCAAATATTGTACATCCAGAGTGCATCAAACATGATTTAGAGCTTGTTTATGGAAAATTGCTTATTTATGCATTCTACAGTGTTTTCACAACATCTCAAATAAACATAACTAAATTAGTTTTTGTCCAGAGTGCATCAAACATGATTTAGAGCTTGTTTATGGAAAAGTGCTTATTTCTTTATTTCCATGTTGCAACTTGCTGAAAACTGTCCACAATGTTCATTTCATCTCAAATAGACAGCACAGCAAAAATTGTACATCCAGAGTGCATCAAACATGATTTAGAGCTTGTTTTTGGAAAAGTGCTTATTTCTTTATTTCCATGTTGCAACTTGCTGAAAACTGTCCACAATGTTCATTTAATCTCAAAAAGACAGCACAGCAAAAATTGTATATCCAGAGTGCATCAAACATGATTTAGAGCTTGTTTTTGAAAAAGTGCTTATTTCTTTATTTCCATGTTGCAACTTGCTGAAAACTGTCCACAATGTTCATTTCATCTCAAATAGACAGCACAGCAAAAATTGTATATCCAGAGTGCATAAAACATGATTTAGAGCTTGTTTATGGAAAAGTGCTTCTTTATGCATTCTACAGTGTTTTCACAACATCTCGAATAAAAATAACAAAATTGGTTTTTGTCCAGAGTGCATCAAACATGATTTAGAGCTTGTTTATGGAAAAGTGCTTATTTCTTTATTTCCATGTTGCAACTTGCTGAAAATTGTGCACCTTGTTCATTTCATCTCAAATAGACAGCACAGAAAAAATTGTACACCCAGAGTGCATCAAACATGATTTAGAGCTTGTTTTTGGAAAAGTGCTTATTTCTTTATTTCCATGTTGCAACTTGCTGAAAACTGTCCACAATGTTCATTTCATCTCAAATAGACAGCACAGCAAATATTGTACATCCAGAGTGCATCAAACATGATTTAGAGCTTGTTTATGGAAAATTGCTTATTTATGCATTCTACAGTGTTTTCACAACATCTCAAATAAACATAACTAAATTAGTTTTTGTCCAGAGTGCATCAAACATGATTTAGAGCTTGTTTATGGAAAAGTGCTTATTTCTTTATTTCCATGTTGCAACTTGCTGAAAACTGTCCACAATGTTCATTTCATCTCAAATAGACAGCACAGCAAAAATTGTACATCCAGAGTGCATCAAACATGATTTAGAGCTTGTTTTTGGAAAAGTGCTTATTTCTTTATTTCCATGTTGCAACTTGCTGAAAACTGTCCACAATGTTCATTTAATCTCAAAAAGACAGCACAGCAAAAATTGTATATCCAGAGTGCATCAAACATGATTTAGAGCTTGTTTATGGAAAAGTGCTTATTTCTTTATTTCCATGTTGCAACTTGCTGAAAACTGTCCACAATGTTCATTTCATCTCAAATAGACAGCACAGCAAAAATTGTACACCCAGAGTGCATCAAACATGATTTAGAGCTTGTTTTTGGAAAAGTGCTTATTTCTTTATTTCCATGTTGCAACTTGCTGAAAACTGTCCACAATGTTCATTTCATCTCAAATAGACAGCACAGCAAATATTGTACATCCAGAGTGCATCAAACATGATTTAGAGCTTGTTTATGGAAAAGTGCTTATTACTGCATTTCAATGTTGCAACTTGCTGAAAATTGTCCACCTAGTTCATTTCATCTCAAATAGACAGCACAGCAAAAATTGTACACCCAGAGTGCATCAAACATGATTTAGAGCTTGTTTTTGGAAAAGTGCTTATTTCTTTATTTCCATGTTGCAACTTGCTGAAAACTGTCCACAATGTTCATTTCATCTCAAATAGACAGCACAGCAAATATTGTACATCCAGAGTGCATCAAACATGATTTAGAGCTTGTTTATGGAAAATTGCTTATTTATGCATTCTACAGTGTTTTCACAACATCTCAAATAAACATAACAAAATTAGTTTTTGTCCAGAGTGCATCAAACATGATTTAGAGCTTGTTTATGGAAAAGTGCTTAATTCTTTATTTCCATGTTGCAACTTGCTGAAAACTGTCCACAATGTTCATTTCATCTCAAATAGACAGCACAGCAAAAATTGTACATCCAGAGTGCATCAAACATGATTCAGAGCTTGTTTTTGGAAAAGTGCTTATTTCTTTATTTCCATGTTGCAACTTGCTGAAAACTGTCCACAATGTTCATTTCATCTCAAATAGACAGCACAGCAAATATTGTACATCCAGAGTGCATCAAACATGATTTAGAGCTTGTTTATGGAAAAGTGCTTATTACTGCATTTCAATGTTGCAACTTGCTGAAAATTGTCCACCTTGTTCATTTCATCTCAAATAGACAGCACAGCAAAAATTGTACACCCAGAGTGCATCAAACATGATTTAGAGCTTGTTTTTGGAAAAGTGCTTATTTCTTTATTTCCATGTTGCAACTTGCTGAAAACTGTCCACAATGTTCATTTCATCTCAAATAGACAGCACAGCAAATATTGTACATCCAGAGTGCATCAAACATGATTTAGAGCTTGTTTATGGAAAATTGCTTATTTATGCATTCTACAGTGTTTTCACAACATCTCAAATAAACATAACTAAATTAGTTTTTGTCCAGAGTGCATCAAACATGATTTAGAGCTTGTTTATGGAAAAGTGCTTATTTCTTTATTTCCATGTTGCAACTTGCTGAAAACTGTCCACAATGTTCATTTCATCTCAAATAGACAGCACAGCAAAAATTGTACATCCAGAGTGCATCAAACATGATTTAGAGCTTGTTTTTGGAAAAGTGCTTATTTCTTTATTTCCATGTTGCAACTTGCTGAAAACTGTCCACAATGTTCATTTAATCTCAAAAAGACAGCACAGCAAAAATTGTATATCCAGAGTGCATCAAACATGATTTAGAGCTTGTTTTTGAAAAAGTGCTTATTTCTTTATTTCCATGTTGCAACTTGCTGAAAACTGTCCACAATGTTCATTTCATCTCAAATAGACAGCACAGCAAAAATTGTATATCCAGAGTGCATAAAACATGATTTAGAGCTTGTTTATGGAAAAGTGCTTCTTTATGCATTCTACAGTGTTTTCACAACATCTCGAATAAAAATAACAAAATTGGTTTTTGTCCAGAGTGCATCAAACATGATTTAGAGCTTGTTTATGGAAAAGTGCTTATTTCTTTATTTCCATGTTGCAACTTGCTGAAAATTGTGCACCTTGTTCATTTCATCTCAAATAGACAGCACAGAAAAAATTGTACACCCAGAGTGCATCAAACATGATTTAGAGCTTGTTTTTGGAAAAGTGCTTATTTCTTTATTTCCATGTTGCAACTTGCTGAAAACTGTCCACAATGTTCATTTCATCTCAAATAGACAGCACAGCAAATATTGTACATCCAGAGTGCATCAAACATGATTTAGAGCTTGTTTATGGAAAAGTGCTTATTACTGCATTTCAATGTTGCAACTTGCTGAAAATTGTCCACCTTGTTCATTTCATCTCAAATAGACAGCACAGCAAAAATTGTACACCCAGAGTGCATCAAACATGATTTAGAGCTTGTTTTTGGAAAAGTGCTTATTTCTTTATTTCCATGTTGCAACTTGCTGAAAACTGTCCACAATGTTCATTTCATCTCAAATAGACAGCACAGCAAATATTGTACATCCAGAGTGCATCAAACATGATTTAGAGCTTGTTTATGGAAAATTGCTTATTTATGCATTCTACAGTGTTTTCACAACATCTCAAATAAACATAACAAAATTAGTTTTTGTCCAGAGTGCATCAAACATGATTTAGAGCTTGTTTATGGAAAAGTGCTTATTTCTTTATTTCCATGTTGCAACTTGCTGAAAACTGTCCACAATGTTCATTTCATCTCAAATAGACAGCACAGCAAAAATTGTACATCCAGAGTGCATCAAACATGATTTAGAGCTTGTTTATGGAAAATTGTTTATTTCTTTATTTCCATGTTGCAACTTGCTGAAAACTGTCCACAATGTTCATTTCATCTCAAATAGACAGCACAGCAAAAATTGTACATCCAGAGTGCATCAAACATGATTTAGAGCTTGTTTATGGAAAATTGCTTATTTATGCATTCTACAGTGTTTTCACAACATCTCAAATAAACATAACTAAATTAGTTTTTGTCCAGAGTGCATCAAACATGATTTAGAGCTTGTTTATGGAAAAGTGCTTATTTCTTTATTTCCATGTTGCAACTTGCTGAAAACTGTCCACAATGTTCATTTCATCTCAAATAGACAGCACAGCAAAAATTGTACATCCAGAGTGCATCAAACATGATTTAGAGCTTGTTTATGGAAAATTGCTTATTTATGCATTCTACAGTGTTTTCACAACATCTCAAATAAACATAACTAAATTAGTTTTTGTCCAGAGTGCATCAAACATGATTTAGAGCTTGTTTATGGAAAAGTGCTTATTTCTTTATTTCCATGTTGCAACTTGCTGAAAACTGTCCACAATGTTCATTTCATCTCAAATAGACAGCACAGCAAAAATTGTACATCCAGAGTGCATCAAACATGATTTAGAGCTTGTTTTTGGAAAAGTGCTTATTTCTTTATTTCCATGTTGCAACTTGCTGAAAACTGTCCACAATGTTCATTTAATCTCAAAAAGACAGCACAGCAAAAATTGTATATCCAGAGTGCATCAAACATGATTTAGAGCTTGTTTTTGAAAAAGTGCTTATTTCTTTATTTCCATGTTGCAACTTGCTGAAAACTGTCCACAATGTTCATTTCATCTCAAATAGACAGCACAGCAAAAATTGTATATCCAGAGTGCATAAAACATGATTTAGAGCTTGTTTATGGAAAAGTGCTTCTTTATGCATTCTACAGTGTTTTCACAACATCTCGAATAAAATAACAAAATTGGTTTTTGTCCAGAGTGCATCAAACATGATTTAGAGCTTGTTTATGGAAAAGTGCTTATTTCTTTATTTCCATGTTGCAACTTGCTGAAAATTGTGCACCTTGTTCATTTCATCTCAAATAGACAGCACAGAAAAAATTGTACACCCAGAGTGCATCAAACATGATTTAGAGCTTGTTTTTGGAAAAGTGCTTATTTCTTTATTTCCATGTTGCAACTTGCTGAAAACTGTCCACAATGTTCATTTCATCTCAAATAGACAGCACAGCAAATATTGTACATCCAGAGTGCATCAAACATGATTTAGAGCTTGTTTATGGAAAAGTGCTTATTACTGCATTTCAATGTTGCAACTTGCTGAAAATTGTCCACCTTGTTCATTT
Source organism: Oncorhynchus kisutch (assembly GCF_002021735.2). Lineage (NCBI taxonomy): Eukaryota > Metazoa > Chordata > Actinopteri > Salmoniformes > Salmonidae > Oncorhynchus > Oncorhynchus kisutch. Next base: position 48,063 of record NW_022262883.1, on the reverse strand, counting down.
CATCTCAAATAGACAGCACAGCAAAAATTGTACACCCAGAGTGCATCAAACATGATTTAGAGCTTGTTTTTGGAAAAGTGCTTATTTCTTTATTTCCATGTTGCAACTTGCTGAAAACTGTCCACAATGTTCATTTCATCTCAAATAGACAGCACAGCAAATATTGTACATCCAGAGTGCATCAAACATGATTTAGAGCTTGTTTATGGAAAATTGCTTATTTATGCATTCTACAGTGTTTTCACAACATCTCAAATAAACATAACAAAATTAGTTTTTGTCCAGAGTGCATCAAACATGATTTAGAGCTTGTTTATGGAAAAGTGCTTATTTCTTTATTTCCATGTTGCAACTTGCTGAAAACTGTCCACAATGTTCATTTCATCTCAAATAGACAGCACAGCAAAAATTGTACATCCAGAGTGCATCAAACATGATTTAGAGCTTGTTTTTGGAAAAGTGCTTATTTCTTTATTTCCATGTTGCAACTTGCTGAAAACTGTCCACAATGTTCATTTAATCTCAAAAAGACAGCACAGCAAAAATTGTATATCCAGAGTGCATCAAACATGATTTAGAGCTTGTTTATGGAAAAGTGCTTATTACTGCATTTCAATGTTGCAACTTGCTGAAAATTGTCCACCTTGTTCATTTCATCTCAAATAGACAGCACAGCAAAAATTGTACACCCAGAGTGCATCAAACATGATTTAGAGCTTGTTTTTGGAAAAGTGCTTATTTATGCATTCTACAGTGTTTTCACAACATCTCAAATAAACATAACAAAATTAGTTTTTGTCCAGAGTGCATCAAACATGATTTAGAGCTTGTTTATGGAAAAGTGCTTATTTCTTTATTTCCATGTTGCAACTTGCTGAAAACTGTCCACAATGTTCATTTCATCTCAAATAGACAGCACAGCAAAAATTGTACATCCAGAGTGCATCAAACATGATTTAGAGCTTGTTTTTGGAAAAGTGCTTATTTCTTTATTTCCATGTTGCAACTTGCTGAAAACTGTCCACAATGTTCATTTAATCTCAAAAAGACAGCACAGCAAAAATTGTATATCCAGAGTGCATCAAACATGATTTAGAGCTTGTTTATGGAAAAGTGCTTATTACTGCATTTCAATGTTGCAACTTGCTGAAAATTGTCCACCTTGTTCATTTCATCTCAAATAGACAGCACAGCAAAAATTGTACACCCAGAGTGCATCAAACATGATTTAGAGCTTGTTTTTGGAAAAGTGCTTATTTATGCATTCTACAGTGTTTTCACAACATCTCAAATAAACATAACTAAATTAGTTTTTGTCCAGAGTGCATCAAACATGATTTAGAGCTTGTTTATGGAAAAGTGCTTATTTCTTTATTTCCATGTTGCAACTTGCTGAAAACTGTCCACAATGTTCATTTCATCTCAAATAGACAGCACAGCAAATATTGTACATCCAGAGTGCATCAAACATGATTTAGAGCTTGTTTATGGAAAATTGCTTATTTATGCATTCTACAGTGTTTTCACAACATCTCAAATAAACATAACTAAATTAGTTTTTGTCCAGAGTGCATCAAACATGATTTAGAGCTTGTTTATGGAAAAGTGCTTATTTCTTTATTTCCATGTTGCAACTTGCTGAAAACTGTCCACAATGTTCATTTCATCTCAAATAGACAGCACAGCAAAAATTGTACATCCAGAGTGCATCAAACATGATTTAGAGCTTGTTTTTGGAAAAGTGCTTATTTCTTTATTTCCATGTTGCAACTTGCTGAAAACTGTCCACAATGTTCATTTAATCTCAAAAAGACAGCACAGCAAAAATTGTATATCCAGAGTGCATCAAACATGATTTAGAGCTTGTTTTTGGAAAAGTGCTTATTTCTTTATTTCCATGTTGCAACTTGCTGAAAACTGTCCACAATGTTCATTTCATCTCAAATAGACAGCACAGCAAAAATTCTATATCCAGAGTGCATAAAACATGATTTAGAGCTTGTTTATGGAAAAGTGCTTCTTATGCATTCTACAGTGTTTTCACAACATCTCGAATAAAAATAACAAAATTGGTTTTTGTCCAGAGTGCATCAAACATGATTTAGAGCTTGTTTATGGAAAAGTGCTTATTTCTTTATTTCCATGTTGCAACTTGCTGAAAATTGTGCACCTTGTTCATTTCATCTCAAATAGACAGCACAGCAAATATTGTACATCCAGAGTGCATCAAACATGATTTAGAGCTTGTTTATGGAAAAGTGCTTATTACTGCATTTCAATGTTGCAACTTGCTGAAAATTGTCCACCTTGTTCATTTCATCTCAAATAGACAGCACAGCAAAAATTGTACACCCAGAGTGCATCAAACATGATTTAGAGCTTGTTTTTGGAAAAGTGCTTATTTCTTTATTTCCATGTTGCAACTTGCTGAAAACTGTCCACAATGTTCATTTCATCTCAAATAGACAGCACAGCAAATATTGTACATCCAGAGTGCATCAAACATGATTTAGAGCTTGTTTATGGAAAATTGCTTATTTATGCATTCTACAGTGTTTTCACAACATCTCAAATAAACATAACAAAATTAGTTTTTGTCCAGAGTGCATCAAACATGATTTAGAGCTTGTTTATGGAAAAGTGCTTATTTCTTTATTTCCATGTTGCAACTTGCTGAAAACTGTCCACAATGTTCATTTCATCTCAAATAGACAGCACAGCAAAAATTGTACATCCAGAGTGCATCAAACATGATTTAGAGCTTGTTTTTGGAAAAGTGCTTATTTCTTTATTTCCATGTTGCAACTTGCTGAAAACTGTCCACAATGTTCATTTAATCTCAAAAAGACAGCACAGCAAAAATTGTATATCCAGAGTGCATCAAACATGATTTAGAGCTTGTTTTGGAAAAGTGCTTATTTCTTTATTTCCATGTTGCAACTTGCTGAAAACTGTCCACAATGTTCATTTCATCTCAAATAGACAGCACAGCAAATATTGTACATCCAGAGTGCATCAAACATGATTTAGAGCTTGTTTATGGAAAAGTGCTTATTACTGCATTTCAATGTTGCAACTTGCTGAAAATTGTCCACCTTGTTCATTTCATCTCAAATAGACAGCACAGCAAAAATTGTACACCCAGAGTGCATCAAACATGATTTAGAGCTTGTTTATGGAAAATTGCTTATTTATGCATTCTACAGTGTTTTCACAACATCTCAAATAAACATAACAAAATTAGTTTTTGTCCAGAGTGCATCAAACATGATTTAGAGCTTGTTTATGGAAAAGTGCTTATTTCTTTATTTCCATGTTGCAACTTGCTGAAAACTGTCCACAATGTTCATTTCATCTCAAATAGACAGCACAGCAAAATTGTACATCCAGAGTGCATCAAACATGATTTAGAGCTTGTTTTTGGAAAAGTGCTTATTTCTTTATTTCCATGTTGCAACTTGCTGAAAACTGTCCACAATGTTCATTTAATCTCAAAAAGACAGCACAGCAAAAATTGTATATCCAGAGTGCATCAAACATGATTTAGAGCTTGTTTTTGGAAAAGTGCTTATTTCTTTATTTCCATGTTGCAACTTGCTGAAAACTGTCCACAATGTTCATTTCATCTCAAATAGACAGCACAGCAAAAATTGTATATCCAGAGTGCATAAAACATGATTTAGAGCTTGTTTATGGAAAAGTGCTTCTTTATGCATTCTACAGTGTTTTCACAACATCTCGAATAAAAATAACAAAATTGGTTTTTGTCCAGAGTGCATCAAACATGATTTAGAGCTTGTTTTTGGAAAAGTGCTTATTTCTTTATTTCCATGTTGCAACTTGCTGAAAACTGTCCACAATGTTAATTTAATCTCAAAAAGACAGCACAGCAAAAATTGTATATCCAGAGTGCATCAAACATGATTTAGAGCTTGTTTTTGGAAAAGTGCTTATTTCTTTATTTCCATGTTGCAACTTGCTGAAAACTGTCCACAATGTTCATTTCATCTCAAATAGACAGCACAGCAAATATTGTACATCCAGAGTGCATCAAACATGATTTAGAGCTTGTTTATGGAAAAGTGCTTATTACTGCATTTCAATGTTGCAACTTGCTGAAAATTGTCCACCTTGTTCATTTCATCTCAAATAGACAGCACAGCAAAAATTGTACACCCAGAGTGCATCAAACATGATTTAGAGCTTGTTTATGGAAAATTGCTTATTTATGCATTCTACAGTGTTTTCACAACATCTCAAATAAACATAACAAAATTAGTTTTTGTCCAGAGTGCATCAAACATGATTTAGAGCTTGTTTATGGAAAAGTGCTTATTTCTTTATTTCCATGTTGCAACTTGCTGAAAACTGTCCACAATGTTCATTTCATCTCAAATAGACAGCACAGCAAAAATTGTACATCCAGAGTGCATCAAACATGATTTAGAGCTTGTTTATGGAAAAGTGCTTATTTCTTTATTTCCATGTTGCAACTTGCTGAAAACTGTCCACAATGTTCATTTAATCTCAAAAAGACAGCACAGCAAAAATTGTATATCCAGAGTGCATCAAACATGATTTAGAGCTTGTTTTTGGAAAAGTGCTTATTTCTTTATTTCCATGTTGCAACTTGCTGAAAACTGTCCACAATGTTCATTTCATCTCAAATAGACAGCACAGCAAAAATTGTATATCCAGAGTGCATAAAACATGATTTAGAGCTTGTTTATGGAAAAGTGCTTCTTTATGCATTCTACAGTGTTTTCACAACATCTCGAATAAAAATAACAAAATTGGTTTTTGTCCAGAGTGCATCAAACATGATTTAGAGCTTGTTTATGGAAAAGTGCTTATTTCTTTATTTCCATGTTGCAACTTGCTGAAAATTGTGCACCTTGTTCATTTCATCTCAAATAGACAGCACAGAAAAAATTGTACACCCAGAGTGCATCAAACATGATTTAGAGCTTGTTTTTGGAAAAGTGCTTATTTCTTTATTTCCATGTTGCAACTTGCTGAAAACTGTCCACAATGTTCATTTCATCTCAAATAGACAGCACAGCAAATATTGTACATCCAGAGTGCATCAAACATGATTTAGAGCTTGTCTATGGAAAAGTGCTTATTACTGCATTTCAATGTTGCAACTTGCTGAAAATTGTCCACCTTGTTCATTTCATCTCAAATAGACAGCACAGCAAAAATTGTACACCCAGAGTGCATCAAACATGATTTAGAGCTTGTTTTTGGAAAAGTGCTTATTTCTTTATTTCCATGTTGCAACTTGCTGAAAACTGTCCACAATGTTCATTTCATCTCAATAGACAGCACAGCAAATATTGTACATCCAGAGTGCATCAAACATGATTTAGAGCTTGTTTATGGAAAATTGCTTATTTATGCATTCTACAGTGTTTTCACAACATCTCAAATAAACATTAAAAAAAATGTTTTTGTCCAGAGTGCATCAAACATGATTTAGAGCTTGTTTATGGAAAAGTGCTTATTTCTTTATTTCCATGTTGCAACTTGCTGAAAACTGTCCACAATGTTCATTTAATCTCAAAAAGACAGCACAGCAAAAATTGCATATCCAGAGTGCATCAAACATGATTTAGAGCTTGTTTATGGAAAAGTGCTTATTTCTTTATTTCCATGTTGCAACTTGCTGAAAACTGTCCACAATGTTCATTTCATCTCAAATAGACAGCACAGCAAATATTGTACATCCAGAGTGCATCAAACATGATTTAGAGCTTGTTTATGGAAAATTGCTTATTTATGCATTCTACAGTGTTTTCACAACATCTCAAATAAACATAACTAAATTAGTTTTTGTCCAGAGTGCATCAAACATGATTTAGAGCTTGTTTATGGAAAAGTGCTTATTTCTTTATTTCCATGTTGCAACTTGCTGAAAACTGTCCACAATGTTCATTTCATCTCAAATAGACAGCACAGCAAAAATTGTACATCCAGAGTGCATCAAACATGATTTAGAGCTTGTTTTTGGAAAAGTGCTTATTTCTTTATTTCCATGTTGCAACTTGCTGAAAACTGTCCACAATGTTCATTTAATCTCAAAAAGACAGCACAGCAAAAATTGTATATCCAGAGTGCATCAAACATGATTTAGAGCTTGTTTTTGGAAAAGTGCTTATTTCTTTATTTCCATGTTGCAACTTGCTGAAAACTGTCCACAATGTTCATTTCATCTCAAATAGACAGCACAGCAAATATTGTACATCCAGAGTGCATCAAACATGATTTAGAGCTTGTTTATGGAAAAGTGCTTATTACTGCATTTCAATGTTGCAACTTGCTGAAAATTGTCCACCTTGTTCATTTCATCTCAAATAGACAGCACAGCAAAAATTGTACACCCAGAGTGCATCAAACATGATTTAGAGCTTGTTTATGGAAAATTGCTTATTTATGCATTCTACAGTGTTTTCACAACATCTCAAATAAACATAACAAAATTAGTTTTTGTCCAGAGTGCATCAAACATGATTTAGAGCTTGTTTATGGAAAAGTGCTTATTTCTTTATTTCCATGTTGCAACTTGCTGAAAACTGTCCACAATGTTCATTTCATCTCAAATAGACAGCACAGCAAAAATTGTACATCCAGAGTGCATCAAACATGATTTAGAGCTTGTTTTTGGAAAAGTGCTTATTTCTTTATTTCCATGTTGCAACTTGCTGAAAACTGTCCACAATGTTCATTTAATCTCAAAAAGACAGCACAGCAAAAATTGTATATCCAGAGTGCATCAAACATGATTTAGAGCTTGTTTTTGGAAAAGTGCTTATTTCTTTATTTCCATGTTGCAACTTGCTGAAAACTGTCCACAATGTTCATTTCATCTCAAATAGACAGCACAGCAAAAATTGTATATCCAGAGTGCATAAAACATGATTTAGAGCTTGTTTATGGAAAAGTGCTTCTTTATGCATTCTACAGTGTTTTCACAACATCTCGAATAAAAATAACAAAATTGGTTTTTGTCCAGAGTGCATCAAACATGATTTAGAGCTTGTTTATGGAAAAGTGCTTATTTCTTTATTTCCATGTTGCAACTTGCTGAAAACTGTCCACAATGTTCATTTAATCTCAAAAAGACTGCACAGCAAAAATTGTATATCCAGAGTGCATCAAACATGATTTAGAGCTTGTTTTTGGAAAAGTGCTTATTTCTTTATTTCCATGTTGCAACTTGCTGAAAACTGTCCACAATGTTCATTTCATCTCAAATAGACAGCACAGCAAATATTGTACATCCAGAGTGCATCAAACATGATTTAGAGCTTGTTTATGGAAAAGTGCTTATTACTGCATTTCAATGTTGCAACTTGCTGAAAATTGTCCACCTTGTTCATTTCATCTCAAATAGACAGCACAGCAAAAATTGTACACCCAGAGTGCATCAAACATGATTTAGAGCTTGTTTATGGAAAATTGCTTATTTATGCATTCTACAGTGTTTTCACAACATCTCAAATAAAAATAACAAAATTAGTTTTTGTCCAGAGTGCATCAAACATGATTTAGAGCTTGTTTATGGAAAAGTGCTTATTTCTTTATTTCCATGTTGCAACTTGCTGAAAACTGTCCACAATGTTCATTTCATCTCAAATAGACAGCACAGCAAAAATTGTACATCCAGAGTGCATCAAACATGATTTAGAGCTTGTTTATGGAAAAGTGCTTATTTCTTTATTTCCATGTTGCAACTTGCTGAAAACTGTCCACAATGTTCATTTAATCTCAAAAAGACAGCACAGCAAAAATTGTATATCCAGAGTGCATCAAACATGATTTAGAGCTTGTTTTTGGAAAGTGCTTATTTCTTTATTTCCATGTTGCAACTTGCTGAAAACTGTCCACAATGTTCATTTCATCTCAAATAGACAGCACAGCAAAAATTGTATATCCAGAGTGCATAAAACATGATTTAGAGCTTGTTTATGGAAAAGTGCTTCTTTATGCATTCTACAGTGTTTTCACAACATCTCGAATAAAAATAACAAAATTGGTTTTTGTCCAGAGTGCATCAAACATGATTTAGAGCTTGTTTATGGAAAAGTGCTTATTTCTTTATTTCCATGTTGCAACTTGCTGAAAATTGTGCACCTTGTTCATTTCATCTCAAATAGACAGCACAGAAAAATTGTACACCCAGAGTGCATCAAACATGATTTAGAGCTTGTTTTTGGAAAAGTGCTTATTTCTTTATTTCCATGTTGCAACTTGCTGAAAACTGTCCACAATGTTCATTTCATCTCAAATAGACAGCACAGCAAATATTGTACATCCAGAGTGCATCAACATGATTTAGAGCTTGTTTATGGAAAAGTGCTTATTACTGCATTTCAATGTTGCAACTTGCTGAAAATTGTCCACCTTGTTCATTTCATCTCAAATAGACAGCACAGCAAAAATTGTACACCCAGAGTGCATCAAACATGATTTAGAGCTTGTTTTTGGAAAAGTGCTTATTTCTTTATTTCCATGTTGCAACTTGCTGAAAACTGTCCACAATGTTCATTTCATCTCAAATAGACAGCACAGCAAATATTGTACATCCAGAGTGCATCAAACATGATTTAGAGCTTGTTTATGGAAAATTGCTTATTTATGCATTCTACAGTGTTTTCACAAACATCTCAAATAAACATTAAAAAAAATGTTTTTGTCCAGAGTGCATCAAACATGATTTAGAGCTTGTTTATGGAAAAGTGCTTATTTCTTTATTTCCATGTTGCAACTTGCTGAAAACTGTCCACAATGTTCATTTAATCTCAAAAAGACAGCACAGCAAAAATTGCATATCCAGAGTGCATCAACATGATTTAGAGCTTGTTTATGGAAAAGTGCTTATTTCTTTATTTCCATGTTGCAACTTGCTGAAAACTGTCCACAATGTTCATTTCATCTCAAATAGACAGCACAGCAAAAATTGTACACCCAGAGTGCATCAAACATGATTTAGAGCTTGTTTTTGGAAAAGTGCTTATTTCTTTATTTCCATGTTGCAACTTGCTGAAAACTGTCCACAATGTTCATTTCATCTCAAATAGACAGCACAGCAAAAATTGTACACCCAGAGTGCATCAAACATGATTTAGAGCTTGTTTTTGGAAAAGTGCTTATTTCTTTATTTCCATGTTGCAACTTGCTGAAAACTGTCCACAATGTTCATTTCATCTCAAATAGACAGCACAGCAAATATTGTACATCCAGAGTGCATCAAACATGATTTAGAGCTTGTTTATGGAAAAGTGCTTATTACTGCATTTCAATGTTGCAACTTGCTGAAAATTGTCCACCTTGTTCATTTCATCTCAAATAGACAGCACAGCAAAAATTGTACACCCAGAGTGCATCAAACAGGATTTAGAGCTTGTTTTTGGAAAAGTGCTTATTTATGCATTCTACAGTGTTTTCACAACATCTCAAATAAACATAACAAAATTAGTTTTTGTCCAGAGTGCATCAAACCTGATTTAGAGCTTGTTTATGGAAAAGTGCTTATTTCTTTATTTCCATGTTGCAACTTGCTGAAAACTGTCCACAATGTTCATTTCATCTCAAATAGACAGCACAGCAAAAATTGTACATCCAGAGTGCATCAAACATGATTTAGAGCTTGTTTATGGAAAAGTGCTTATTTCTTTATTTCCATGTTGCAACTTGCTGAAAACTGTCCACAATGTTCATTTAATCCCAAAAAGACAGCCACAGCAAAAATTGCATATCCAGAGTGCATCAAACATGATTTAGAGCTTGTTTATGGAAAAGTGCTTATTTCTTTATTTCCATGTTGCAACTTGCTGAAAACTGTCCACAATGTTCATTTCATCTCAAATAGACAGCACAGCAAATATTGTACATCCAGAGTGCATCAAACATGATTTAGAGCTTGTTTATGGAAAAGTGCTTATTACTGCATTTCAATGTTGCAACTTGCTGAAAATTGTCCACCTTGTTCATTTCATCTCAAATAGACAGCCACAGCAAAATTGTACACCCAGAGTGCATCAACATGATTTAGAGCTTGTTTTGGAAAAGTGCTTATTTATGCATTCTACAGTGTTTCACAACATCTCAAATAAACATAACAAAATTAGTTTTTGTCCAGAGTGCATCAAACCTGATTTAGAGCTTGTTTATGGAAAAGTGCTTATTTCTTTATTTCCATGTTGCAACTTGCTGAAAACTGTCCACAATGTTCATTTCATCTCAAATAGACAGCACAGCAAATATTGTACATCCAGAGTGCATCAAACATGATTTAGAGCTTGTTTATGGAAAGTGCTTATTACTGCATTTCAATGTTGCAACTTGCTGAAAATTGTCCACCTTGTTCATTTCATCTCAAATAGACAGCACAGCAAAAAATTGTACACCAGAGTGCATCAAACAGGATTTAGAGCTTGTTTTTGGAAAAGTGCTTATTTATGCATTCTACAGTGTTTTCACAACATCTCAAATAAACATAACAAAATTAGTTTTTGTCCAGAGTGCATCAAACCTGATTTAGAGCTTGTTTATGGAAAAGTGCTTATTTCTTTATTTCCATGTGCAACTTGCTGAAAACTGTCCACAATGTTCATTTCATCTCAAATAGACAGCACAGCAAAAATTGTACATCCAGAGTGCATCAAACATGATTTAGAGCTTGTTTATGGAAAAGTGGCTTATTTCTTTATTTCCATGTTGCAACTTGCTGAAAACTGTCCACAATGTTCATTTAATCCCAAAAAGACAGCACAGCAAAATTGCATATCCAGAGTGCATCAAACATGATTTAGAGCTTGTTTATGGAAAAGTGCTTATTTCTTTATTTCCATGTTGCAACTTGCTGAAAACTGTCCACAATGTTCATTTCATCTCAAATAGACAGCACAGCAAAAATTGTACACCAGAGTGCATCAACATGATTTAGAGCTTGTTTTTGGAAAAGTGCTTATTTCTTTATTTCCATGTTGCAACTTGCTGAAAACTGTCCACAATGTTCATTTCATCTCAAATAGACAGCACAGCAAATATTGTACATCCAGAGTGCATCAAAACATGATTTTAGAGCTTGTTTATGGAAAAGTGCTTATTACTGCATTTCAATGTTGCAACTTGCTGAAAATTGTCCACCTTGTTCATTTCATCTCAAATAGACCAGCACAGCAAAAATTGTACACCCAGAGTGCATCAAACATGATTTAGAGCTTGTTTTTGGAAAAGTGCTTATTTATGCATTCTACAGTGTTTTCACAACATCTCAAATAAACATAACAAAATTAGTTTTTGTCCAGAGTGCATCAAACCTGATTTAGAGCTTGTTTATGGAAAAGTGCTTATTTCTTTATTTCCATGTTTGCAACTTGCTGAAAACTGTCCACAATGTTCATTTCATCTCAAATAGACAGCACAGCAAATATTGTACATCCAGAGTGCCTCAAACATGATTTAGAGCTTGTTTATGGAAAAGTGCTTATTACTGCATTTCCATGTTGCAACTTGCTGAAAATTGTCCACCTTGTTCATTTCATCTCAAATAGACAGCACAGCAAAATTGTACACCCAGAGTGCATCAAACAGGATTTAGAGCTTGTTTTTGGAAAATTGCTTATTTATGCATTCTACAGTGTTTTCACAACATCTCAAATAAACATAACAAAATTAGTTTTGTCCAGAGTGCATCAAACCTGATTTAGAGCTTGTTTATGGAAAAGTGCTTATTTCTTTATTTCCATGTTGCAACTTGCTGAAAACTGTCCACAATGTTCATTTCATCTCAAATAGACAGCACAGCAAAAATTGTACATCCAGAGTGCATCAAACATGATTTAGAGCTTGTTTTATGGAAAAGTGCTTATTTCTTATATTTCCATGTTGCAACTTGCTGAAAACTGTCCACCAATGTTCATTTAATCCAAAAAGGACAGCACAGCAAAAATTGCATATCCCAGAGTGCATCAAACATGATTTAGAGCTTGTTATGGAAAAGTGCTTATTTCTTTATTTCCATGTTGCAACTTGCTGAAAACTGTCCACAATGTTCATTTAATCTCAAATAGACAGCACAGCAAAAATTGTACACCCAGAGTGCATCAAACATGATTTAGAGCTCTGTTTTTGGAAAAAGTGCTTATTTCTTTATTTCCATGTTGCAACTTGCTGAAAACTGTCCACAATGTTCATTTCATCTCAAATAGACAGCACAGCAAATATTGTACATCCAGAGTGCATCAAACATGATTTAGAGCTTGTTTTATGGAAAAGTGCTTATTACTGCATTTCAATGTTGCAACTTGCTGAAAATTGTCCACCTTGTTCATTCATCTCAAATAGACAGCACAGCAAAATTGTACACCCAGAGTGCATCAAACAGGATTTAGAGCTTGTTTTTGGAAAAGTGCTTATTTATGCATTCTACAGTGTTTCCACAACATCTCAAATAAACATAACAAAATTAGTTTTTGTCCAGAGTGCATCAAACCTGATTTAGAGCTTGTTTATGGAAAAGTGCTTATTTCTTTATTTCCATGTTGCAACTTGCTGAAAACTGTCCACAATGTTCATTTCATCTCAAATAGACAGCACAGCAAAAATTGTACATCCAGAGTGCATCAAACATGATTTAGAGCTTGTTTATGGAAAGTGCTTATTTCTTTATTTCCATGTTGCAACTTGCTGAAAACTGTCCACAATGTTCATTTAATCCCAAAAAGGACAGCACAGCAAAAATTGCATATCCAGAGTGCATCAACATGATTTAGAGCTTGTTTATTGGAAAAGTGCTTATTTCTTTATTTCCATGTTGCCAACTTGCTGAAAACTGTCCACAATGTTCATTTCATCTCAAATAGACAGCACAGCAAATATTGTACATCCAGAGTGCATCAAACATGATTTAGAGCTTGTTTATGGAAAAGTGCTTATTACTTCATTTCAATGTTGCAACTTGCTGAAAATTGTCCACCTTGTTCATTTCATCTCAAATAGACAGCACAGCAAAATTGTACACCCAGAGTGCATCAAACATGATTTAGAGCTTGTTTATGGAAAAGTGCTTATTATTTATGCATTCTACAGTGTTTTCACAACATCTCAAATAAACATAACAAATTAGTTTTTGTCCAGAGTGCATCAACCTGATTTAGAGCTTGTTTATGGAAAGTGCTTATTTCTTTATTTCCATGTTGCAACCTTGCTGAAAACTGTCCACAATGTTCATTTCATCTCAAATAGACAGCACAGCAAATATTGTACATCCAGAGTGCATTCAAACATGATTTAGAGCTTGTTTATGGAAAGTGCTTATTACTGCATTTCAATGTTGCAACTTGCTGAATATTGTCCACCTTGTTCATTTCATCTCAAATAGACAGCACAGCAAAATTGTACACCCAGAGTGCATCAAACCTGATTTAGAGCTTGTTTTTGGAAAAGTGCTTATTTCTTTATTTCCATGTTGCAACTTGCTGAAAACTGTCCACAATGTTCATTTCATCTCAAATAGACAGCACAGCAAATATTGTACATCCAGAGTGCATCAAACATGATTTAGAGCTTGTTTATGGAAAATTGCTTATTTATGCATTCTACAGTGTTTTCACAACATCTCAATAAACATAACAAAATTTGTTTTTGTCCAGAGTGCATCAAACATGATTTAGAGCTTGTTTATGGAAAGTGCTTATTTCTTTATTTCCATGTTGCAACTTGCTGAAAACTGTCCACAATGTTCATTTCATCTCAAATAGACAGCACAGCAAAAATTGTACATCCAGAGTGTATCAAACATGATTTAGAGCTTGTTTTGGAAAAGTGCTTATTTCTTTATTTCCATGTTGCAACTTGCTGAAAACTGTCCACAATGTTCATTTAATCTCAAAAAGACAGCACAGCAAAATTGTATATCCAGAGTGCATCAAACATGATTTAGAGCTTGTTTTTGGAAAAGTGCTTATTTCTTTATTTCCATGTTGCAACTTGCTGAAAACTGTCCACAATGTTCATTTCATCTCAAATAGACAGCACAGCAAAAATTGTATATCCAGAGTGCATAAAACATGATTTAGAGCTTGTTTATGGAAAAGTGCTTCTTTATGCATTCTACAGTGTTTTCACAACATCTCGAATAAACATAACAAAATTTGTTTTTGTCCAGAGTGCATCAAACATGATTTAGAGCTTGTTTTTGGAAAAGTGCTTATTTCTTTATTTCCATGTTGCAACTTGCTGAAAACTGTCCACAATGTTAATTTCATCTCAAATAGACAGCACAGCAAAATTGTACACCCAGAGTGCATCAAACATGATTTAGAGCTTGTTTTTGGAAAAGTGCTTATTTCTTTATTTCCATGTTGCAACTTGCTGAAAAACTGTCCACAATGTTAATTTCATCTCAAATAGACAGCACAGCAAATATTGTACATCCAGAGTGCATCAAACATGATTTAGAGCTTGTTTTTGGAAAAGTGCTTATTTCTTTATTTCCATGTTGCAACTTGCTGAAAACTGTCCACAATGTTCATTTAATCTCAAAAAGACAGCACAGCAAAAATTGTATATCCAGAGTGCATCAAACATGATTTAGAGCTTGTTTTTGGAAAAGTGCTTATTTCTTTATTTCCATGTTGCAACTTGCTGAAAACTGTCCACAATGTTCATTTCATCTCAAATAGACAGCACAGCAAAAATTGTATATCCAGAGTGCATAAAACATGATTTAGAGCTTGTTTATGGAAAAGTGCTTCTTTATGCATTCTACAGTGTTTTCACAACATCTCGAATAAACATAACAAATTTGTTTTTGTCCAGAGTGCATCAAACATGATTTAGAGCTTGTTTATGGAAAAGTGCTTATTTCTTTATTTCCATGTTGCAACTTGCTGAAAACTGTCCACAATGTTCATTTCATCTCAAATAGACAGCACAGCAAAAAATTGTACATCCAGAGTGCATCAAACATGATTTAGAGCTTGTTTATGGAAAAGTGCTTATTTCTTTATTTCCATGTTGCAACTTGCTGAAAACTGTCCACAATGTTCATTTAATCCCAAAAAGACAGCACAGCAAAAATTGCATATCCAGAGTGCATCAAACATGATTTAGAGCTTGTTTATGGAAAAGTGCTTATTTCTTTATTTCCATGTTGCAACTTGCTGAAAACTGTCCACAATGTTCATTTCATCTCAAATAGACAGCACAGCAAATATTGTACATCCAGAGTGCATCAAACATGATTTAGAGCTTGTTTATGGAAAAGTGCTTATTACTGCATTTCAATGTTGCAACTTGCTGAAAATTGTCCACCTTGTTCATTTCATCTCAAATAGACAGCACAGCAAAAATTGTACACCCAGAGTGCATCAAACATGATTTAGAGCTTGTTTATGGAAAAGTGCTTATTTATGCATTCTACAGTGTTTTCACAACATCTCAATAAACATAACAAAATTAGTTTTTGTCCAGAGTGCATCAAACCTGATTTAGAGCTTGTTTATGGAAAAGTGCTTATTTCTTTATTTCCATGTTGCAACTTGCTGAAAACTGTCCACAATGTTCATTTCATCTCAAATAGACAGCACAGCAAATATTGTACATCCAGAGTGCATCAAACATGATTTAGAGCTTGTTTATGGAAAAGTGCTTATTACTGCATTTCAATGTTGCAACTTGCTGAATATTGTCCACCTTGTTCATTTCATCTCAAATAGACAGCACAGCAAAAATTGTACACCCAGAGTGCATCAAACCTGATTTAGAGCTTGTTTTTGGAAAAGTGCTTATTTCTTTATTTCCATGTTGCAACTTGCTGAAAACTGTCCACAATGTTCATTTCATCTCAAATAGACAGCACAGCAAATATTGTACATCCAGAGTGCATCAAACATGATTTAGAGCTTGTTTATGGAAATTGCTTATTTATGCATTCTACAGTGTTTTCACAACATCTCAAATAAACATAACAAAATTTGTTTTTGTCCAGAGTGCATCAAACATGATTTAGAGCTGTTTATGGAAAAGTGCTTATTTCTTTATTTCCATGTTGCAACTTGCTGAAAACTGTCCACAATGTTCATTTCATCTCAAATAGACAGCACAGCAAAAATTGTACATCCAGAGTGTATCAAACATGATTTAGAGCTTGTTTTTGGAAAAGTGCTTATTTCTTTATTTCCATGTTGCAACTTGCTGAAAACTGTCCACAATGTTCATTTAATCTCAAAAAGACAGCACAGCAAAATTGTATATCCAGAGTGCATCAAACATGATTTAGAGCTTGTTTTTGGAAAAGTGCTTATTTCTTTATTTCCATGTTGCAACTTGCTGAAAACTGTCCACAATGTTCATTTCATCTCAAATAGACAGCACAGCAAAAATTGTATATCCAGAGTGCATAAAACATGATTTAGAGCTTGTTTATGGAAAAGTGCTTCTTTATGCATTCTACAGTGTTTTCACAACATCTCGAATAAACATAACAAAATTTGTTTTGTCCAGAGTGCATCAAACATGATTTAGAGCTTGTTTTTGGAAAAGTGCTTATTTCTTTATTTCCATGTTGCAACTTGCTGAAAACTGTCCACAATGTTAATTTCATCTCAAATAGACAGCACAGCAAAAATTGTACACCCAGAGTGCATCAAACATGATTTAGAGCTTGTTTTTGGAAAAGTGCTTATTTCTTTATTTCCATGTTGCAACTTGCTGAAAACTGTCCACAATGTTAATTTCATCTCAAATAGACAGCACAGCAAATATTGTACATCCAGAGTGCATCAAACATGATTTAGAGCTTGTTTTTGGAAAAGTGCTTATTTCTTTATTTCCATGTTGCAACTTGCTGAAAACTGTCCACAATGTTCATTTAATCTCAAAAAGACAGCACAGCAAAAATTGTATATCCAGAGTGCATCAAACATGATTTAGAGCTTGTTTTTGGAAAAGTGCTTATTTCTTTATTTCCATGTTGCAACTTGCTGAAAACTGTCCACAATGTTCATTTCATCTCAAATAGACAGCACAGCAAAAATTGTATATCCAGAGTGCATAAAACATGATTTAGAGCTTGTTTATGGAAAAGTGCTTCTTTATGCATTCTACAGTGTTTTCACAACATCTCGAATAAACATAACAAAATTTGTTTTTGTCCAGAGTGCATCAAACATGATTTAGAGCTGGTTTTTGGAAAAGTGATTATTTCTTTATTTCCATGTTGCAACTTGCTGAAAACTGTCCACAATGTTCATTTCATCTCAAATAGACAGCACAGCAAAAATTGTACATCCAGAGTGCATCAAACATGATTTAGAGCTTGTTTTTGGAAAAGTGCTTATTTCTTTATTTCCATGTTGCAACTTGCTGAAAACTGTCCACAATGTTCATTTAATCTCAAAAAGACAGCACAGCAAAAATTGTATATCCAGAGTGCATAAAACATGATTTAGAGCTTGTTTATGGAAAAGTGCTTATTTCTGCATTTCAATGTTGCAACTTGCTGAAAACTGTCCACCTTGTTCATTTCATCTCAAATAGACAGCACAGCTAAAATTGTACACCCAGAGTGCATCAAACATGATTTAGAGCTTGTTTTTGGAAAAGTGCTTATTTCTTTATTTCCATGTTGCATCTTGCTGAAAACTGTCCACAATGTTCATTTCATCTCAAATAGACAGCACAGCAAATATTGTACATCCAGAGTGCATAAAACATGATTTAGAGATTGTTTATGGAAAAGTGCTTCTTTATGCATTCTACAGTGTTTTCACAACATCTCGAATAAACATAACAAAATTTGTTTTTGTCCAGAGTGCATCAAACATGATTTAGAGCTTGTTTATGGAAAAGTGCTTATTTCTTTATTTCCATGTTGCAACTTGCTGAAAATTGTCCACCTTGTTCATTTCATCTCAAATAGACAGCACAGAAAAAATTGTACACCCAGAGTGCATCAAACATGATTTAGAGCTTGTTTTTGGAAAAGTGCTTTATTTCTTTATTTCCATGTTGCAACTTGCTGAAAACTGTCCACAATGTTCATTTCATCTCAAATAGACAGCACAGCAAAAATTGTATATCCAGAGTGCATAAAACATGATTTAGAGCTTGTTTATGGAAAAGTGCTTCTTTATGCATTCTACAGTGTTTTCACAACATCTCGAATAAACATAACAAAATTTGTTTTTGTCCAGAGTGCATCAAACATGATTTAGAGCTTGTTTTTGGAAAAGTGCTTATTTCTTTATTTCCATGTTGCAACTTGCTGAAAACTGTCCACAATGTTAATTTCATCTCAAATAGACAGCACAGCAAAAATTGTACACCCAGAGTGCATCAAACATGATTTAGAGCTTGTTTTTGGAAAAGTGCTTATTTCTTTATTTCCATGTTGCAACTTGCTGAAAACTGTCCACAATGTTAATTTCATCTCAAATAGACAGCACAGCAAATATTGTACATCCAGAGTGCATCAAACATGATTTAGAGCTTGTTTTTGGAAAAGTGCTTATTTCTTTATTTCCATGTTGCAACTTGCTGAAAACTGTCCACAATGTTCATTTAATCTCAAAAAGACAGCACAGCAAAAATTGTATATCCAGAGTGCATCAAACATGATTTAGAGCTTGTTTTTGGAAAAGTGCTTATTTCTTTATTTCCATGTTGCAACTTGCTGAAAACTGTCCACAATGTTCATTTCATCTCAAATAGACAGCACAGCAAAAATTGTATATCCAGAGTGCATAAAACATGATTTAGAGCTTGTTTATGGAAAAGTGCTTCTTTATGCATTCTACAGTGTTTTCACAACATCTCGAATAAACATAACAAAATTTGTTTTTGTCCAGAGTGCATCAAACATGATTTAGAGCTTGTTTATGGAAAAGTGCTTATTTCTTTATTTCCATGTTGCAACTTGCTGAAAACTGTCCACAATGTTCATTTCATCTCAAATAGACAGCACAGCAAAAATTGTACATCCAGAGTGCATCAACATGATTTAGAGCTTGTTTATGGAAAAGTGCTTATTTCTTTATTTCCATGTTGCAACTTGCTGAAAACTGTCCACAATGTTCATTTAATCCCAAAAAGACAGCACAGCAAAAATTGCATATCCAGAGTGCATCAAACATGATTTAGAGCTTGTTTATGGAAAAGTGCTTATTTCTTTATTTCCATGTTGCAACTTGCTGAAAACTGTCCACAATGTTCATTTCATCTCAAATAGACAGCACAGCAAATATTGTACATCCAGAGTGCATCAAACATGATTTAGAGCTTGTTTATGGAAAAGTGCTTATTACTGCATTTCAATGTTGCAACTTGCTGAAAATTGTCCACCTTGTTCATTTCATCTCAAATAGACAGCACAGCAAAAATTGTACACCCAGAGTGCATCAAACATGATTTAGAGCTTGTTTTTGGAAAAGTGCTTATTTATGCATTCTACAGTGTTTTCACAACATCTCAAATAAACATAACAAAATTAGTTTTTGTCCAGAGTGCATCAAACCTGATTTAGAGCTTGTTTATGGAAAAGTGCTTATTTCTTTATTTCCATGTTGCAACTTGCTGAAAACTGTCCACAATGTTCATTTCATCTCAAATAGACAGCACAGCAAATATTGTACATCCAGAGTGCATCAAACATGATTTAGAGCTTGTTTATGGAAAAGTGCTTATTACTGCATTTCAATGTTGCAACTTGCTGAATATTGTCCACCTTGTTCATTTCATCTCAAATAGACAGCACAGCAAAAATTGTACACCCAGAGTGCATCAAACCTGATTTAGAGCTTGTTTTTGGAAAAGTGCTTATTTCTTTATTTCCATGTTGCAACTTGCTGAAAACTGTCCACAATGTTCATTTCATCTCAAATAGACAGCACAGCAAATATTGTACATCCAGAGTGCATCAAACATGATTTAGAGCTTGTTTATGGAAAATTGCTTATTTATGCATTCTACAGTGTTTTCACAACATCTCAAATAAACATAACAAAATTTGTTTTTGTCCAGAGTGCATCAAACATGATTTAGAGCTTGTTTATGGAAAAGTGCTTATTTCTTTATTTCCATGTTGCAACTTGCTGAAAACTGTCCACAATGTTCATTTCATCTCAAATAGACAGCACAGCAAAAATTGTACATCCAGAGTGTATCAAACATGATTTAGAGCTTGTTTTTGGAAAAGTGCTTATTTCTTTATTTCCATGTTGCAACTTGCTGAAAACTGTCCACAATGTTCATTTAATCTCAAAAAGACAGCACAGCAAAAATTGTATATCCAGAGTGCATCAAACATGATTTAGAGCTTGTTTTTGGAAAAGTGCTTATTTCTTTATTTCCATGTTGCAACTTGCTGAAAACTGTCCACAATGTTCATTTCATCTCAAATAGACAGCACAGCAAAAATTGTATATCCAGAGTGCATAAAACATGATTTAGAGCTTGTTTATGGAAAAGTGCTTCTTTATGCATTCTACAGTGTTTTCACAACATCTCGAATAAACATAACAAAATTTGTTTTTGTCCAGAGTGCATCAAACATGATTTAGAGCTTGTTTTTGGAAAAGTGCTTATTTCTTTATTTCCATGTTGCAACTTGCTGAAAACTGTCCACAATGTTAATTTCATCTCAAATAGACAGCACAGCAAAAATTGTACACCCAGAGTGCATCAAACATGATTTAGAGCTTGTTTTTGGAAAAGTGCTTATTTCTTTATTTCCATGTTGCAACTTGCTGAAAACTGTCCACAATGTTAATTTCATCTCAAATAGACAGCACAGCAAATATTGTACATCCAGAGTGCATCAAACATGATTTAGAGCTTGTTTTTGGAAAAGTGCTTATTTCTTTATTTCCATGTTGCAACTTGCTGAAAACTGTCCACAATGTTCATTTAATCTCAAAAAGACAGCACAGCAAAAATTGTATATCCAGAGTGCATCAAACATGATTTAGAGCTTGTTTTTGGAAAAGTGCTTATTTCTTTATTTCCATGTTGCAACTTGCTGAAAACTGTCCACAATGTTCATTTCATCTCAAATAGACAGCACAGCAAAAATTGTATATCCAGAGTGCATAAAACATGATTTAGAGCTTGTTTATGGAAAAGTGCTTCTTTATGCATTCTACAGTGTTTTCACAACATCTCGAATAAACATAACAAAATTTGTTTTTGTCCAGAGTGCATCAAACATGATTTAGAGCTGGTTTTTGGAAAAGTGATTATTTCTTTATTTCCATGTTGCAACTTGCTGAAAACTGTCCACAATGTTCATTTCATCTCAAATAGACAGCACAGCAAAATTGTACATCCAGAGTGCATCAAACATGATTTAGAGCTTGTTTTTGGAAAAGTGCTTATTTCTTTATTTCCATGTTGCAACTTGCTGAAAACTGTCCACAATGTTCATTTAATCTCAAAAAGACAGCACAGCAAAAATTGTATATCCAGAGTGCATAAAACATGATTTAGAGCTTGTTTATGGAAAAGTGCTTATTTCTGCATTTCAATGTTGCAACTTGCTGAAAACTGTCCACCTTGTTCATTTCATCTCAAATAGACAGCACAGCTAAAATTGTACACCCAGAGTGCATCAAACATGATTTAGAGCTTGTTTTTGGAAAAGTGCTTTATTTCTTTATTTCCATGTTGCAACTTGCTGAAAACTGTCCACAATGTTAATTTCATCTCAAATAGACAGCACAGCAAAAATTGTACATCCAGAATGCATAAAACATGATTTAGAGCTTGTTTATGGAAAAGTGCTTCTTTATGCATTCTACAGTGTTTTCACAACATCTCGAATAAACATAACAAAATTTGTTTTTGTCCAGAGTGCATCAAACATGATTTAGAGCTTGTTTTTGGAAAAGTGCTTATTTCTTTATTTCCATGTTGCAACTTGCTGAAAACTGTCCACAATGTTAATTTCATCTCAAATAGACAGCACAGCAAAAAATTGTACACCCAGAGTGCATCAAACATGATTTAGAGCTTGTTTTTGGAAAAGTGCTTATTTCTTTATTTCCATGTTGCAACTTGCTGAAAACTGTCCACAATGTTAATTTCATCTCAAATAGACAGCACAGCAAATATTGTACATCCAGAGTGCATCAAACATGATTTAGAGCTTGTTTTTGGAAAAGTGCTTATTTCTTTATTTCCATGTTGCAACTTGCTGAAAACTGTCCACAATGTTCATTTAATCTCAAAAAGACAGCACAGCAAAAATTGTATATCCAGAGTGCATCAAACATGATTTAGAGCTTGTTTTTGGAAAAGTGCTTATTTCTTTATTTCCATGTTGCAACTTGCTGAAAACTGTCCACAATGTTAATTTCATCTCAAATAGACAGCACAGCAAAAATTGTACATCCAGAGTGCATCAAACATGATTTAGAGCTTGTTTTTGGAAAAGTGCTTCTTTATGCATTCTACAGTGTTTTCACAACATCTCGAATAAACATAACAAAATTTGTTTTTGTCCAGAGTGCATCAAACATGATTTAGAGCTTGTTTTTGGAAAAGTGCTTATTTCTTTATTTCCATGTTGCAACTTGCTGAAAACTGTCCACAATGTTAATTTCATCTCAAATAGACAGCACAGCAAAAAATTGTACACCCAGAGTGCATCAAACATGATTTAGAGCTTGTTTTTGGAAAAGTGCTTATTTCTTTATTTCCATGTTGCAACTTGCTGAAAACTGTCCACAATGTTAATTTCATCTCAAATAGACAGCACAGCAAATATTGTACATCCAGAGTGCATCAAACATGATTTAGAGCTTGTTTTTGGAAAAGTGCTTATTTCTTTATTTCCATGTTGCAACTTGCTGAAAACTGTCCACAATGTTCATTTAATCTCAAAAAGACAGCACAGCAAAAATTGTATATCCAGAGTGCATCAAACATGATTTAGAGCTTGTTTTTGGAAAAGTGCTTATTTCTTTATTTCCATGTTGCAACCAACTGTCCACAATGTTAATTTCATCTCAAATAGACAGCACAGCAAATATTGTACATCCAGAGTGCATCAAACATGATTTAGAGCTTGTTTTTGGAAAAGTGCTTATGCATTCTACAGTGTTTTCACAACATCTCGAATAAACATAACAAAATTTGTTTTTGTCCAGAGTGCATCAAACATGATTTAGAGCTTGTTTTTGGAAAAGTGCTTATTTCTTTATTTCCATGTTGCAACTTGCTGAAAACTGTCCACAATGTTAATTTCATCTCAAATAGACAGCACAGCAAAAATTGTACATCCAGAGTGCATCAAACATGATTTAGAGCTTGTTTTTGGAAAAGTGCTTTATTTCTTTATTTCCATGTTGCAACTTGCTGAAAACTGTCCACAATGTTCATTTCATCTCAAAAAGACAGCACAGCAAAAATTGTATATCCAGAGTGCATCAAACATGATTTAGAGCTTGTTTTTGGAAAAGTGCTTATTTCTTTATTTCCATGTTGCAACTTGCTGAAAACTGTCCACGGCGTTCATTTCATCTCAACCTAGACACAGCGCAGCAAAGATTGGACATACAGAGTGCATCAAACATGATTTAGAGCTTGTTTATGGAAAGTGCTTATTTCTGCATTTCAATGTTGTAACTTGCTGAAAACAGTCTACAGTGTTTTCATAACATCACGAATAAACATAACAAAAACATTTTTTTATCCAGATTGCTTCAAACATGATTTAGAGCTTGTTTATGGAAAAGTGCTTATTTCTGCATTTCAATGTTTCAACTTGCTGAAAACTGTCCACGGCGTTCATTTCATCTCAACCTAGACACAGCACAGCAAAAATTGGACATCCAGAGTGCATCAAACATGATTTAGAGCTTGTTTTTGGAAAAGTGCTTATTTCTTTATTTCCATGTTGCAACTTGCTGAAAACTGTCCACAATGTTAATTTCATCTCAAATAGACAGCACAGCAAAAATTGTACACCCAGAGTGCATCAAACATGATTTAGAGCTTGTTTTTGGAAAAGTGCTTATTTCTTTATTTCCATGTTGCAACTTGCTGAAAACTGTCCACAATGTTAATTTCATCTCAAATAGACAGCACAGCAAATATTGTACATCCAGAGTGCATCAAACATGATTTAGAGCTTGTTTTTGGAAAAGTGCTTATTTCTTTATTTCCATGTTGCAACTTGCTGAAAACTGTCCACAATGTTCATTTAATCTCAAAAAGACAGCACAGCAAAAATTGTATATCCAGAGTGCATCAAACATGATTTAGAGCTTGTTTTTGGAAAAGTGCTTATTTCTTTATTTCCATGTTGCAACTTGCTGAAAACTGTCCACAATGTTAATTTCATCTCAAATAGACAGCACAGCAAATATTGTACATCCAGAGTGCATCAAACATGATTTAGAGCTTGTTTTTGGAAAAGTGCTTCTTTATGCATTCTACAGTGTTTTCACAACATCTCGAATAAACATAACAAAATTTGTTTTTGTCCAGAGTGCATCAAACATGATTTAGAGCTTGTTTTTGGAAAAGTGCTTATTTCTTTATTTCCATGTTGCAACTTGCTGAAAACTGTCCACAATGTTAATTTCATCTCAAATAGACAGCACAGCAAAAATTGTACACCCAGAGTGCATCAAACATGATTTAGAGCTTGTTTTTGGAAAAGTGCTTATTTCTTTATTTCCATGTTGCAACTTGCTGAAAACTGTCCACAATGTTAATTTCATCTCAAATAGACAGCACAGCAAATATTGTACATCCAGAGTGCATCAAACATGATTTAGAGCTTGTTTTTGGAAAAGTGCTTATTTCTTTATTTCCATGTTGCAACTTGCTGAAAACTGTCCACAATGTTCATTTAATCTCAAAAAGACAGCACAGCAAAAATTGTATATCCAGAGTGCATCAAACATGATTTAGAGCTTGTTTTTGGAAAAGTGCTTATTTCTTTATTTCCATGTTGCAACTTGCTGAAAACTGTCCACAATGTTAATTTCATCTCAAATAGACAGCACAGCAAATATTGTACATCCAGAGTGCATCAAACATGATTTAGAGCTTGTTTTTGGAAAAGTGCTTATTTCTTTATTTCCATGTTGCAACTTGCTGAAAACTGTCCACAATGTTCATTTAATCTCAAAAAGACAGCACAGCAAAAATGGTATATCCAGAGTGCATCAAACATGATTTAGAGCTTGTTTTTGGAAAAGTGCTTATTTCTTTATTTCCATGTTGCAACTTGCTGAAAACTGTCCACGGCGTTCATTTCATCTCAACCTAGACACAGCGCAGCAAAGATTGGACATACAGAGTGCATCAAACATGATTTAGAGCTTGTTTATGGAAAAGTGCTTATTTCTGCATTTCAATGTTGTAACTTGCTGAAAACAGTCTACAGTGTTTTCATAACATCACGAATAAACATAACAAAAACATTTTTTATCCAGATTGCTTCAAACATGATTTAGAGCTTGTTTATGGAAAAGTGCTTATTTCTGCATTTCAATGTTTCAACTTGCTGAAAACTGTCCACGGCGTTCATTTCATCTCAACCTAGACACAGCACAGCAAAAATTGGACATCCAGAGTGCATCAAACATGATTTAGAGCTTGTTTATGGAAAAGTGCTTATTTCTGCATTTCAATGTTGTAACTTGCTGAAAACAGTCTACAGTGTTTTCATAACATCACGAATAAACATAACAAAAACATTTTTTTATCCAGATTGCTTCAAACATGATTTAGAGCTTGTTTATGGAAAAGTGCTTATTTCTGCATTTCCATGTTGCAACTTGCTGAAAACTGTCCACGGCGTTCATTTCATCTCAACCTAGACACAGCGCAGCAAAGATTGGACATCCAGAGTGCATCAAACATGATTTAGAGCTTGTTTATGGAAAAGTGCTTATTTCTGCATATCAATGTTGTAACTTGCTGAAAACAGTCTACAGTGTTTTCATAACATCACGAATAAACATAACAAAAAATTTTTTGATCCAGAGTGCTTCAAACATGATTTAGAGCTTGTTTATGGAAAAGTGCTTATTTCTGCATTTCAATGTTGCAACTTGCTGAAAACTGTCCACGGCGTTCATTTCATCTCAACCTAGACACAGCACAGCAAAAATTGGACATAAAGAGTGCATCAAACATGATTTAGAGCTTGTTTATGGAAAAGTGCTTATTTCTGCATTTCAATGTTGCAACTTGCTGAAAACTGTCCGCGGCGTTCATTTCATCTCAACCTAGACACAGCACAGCAAAAATTGGACATCCAGAGTGCATCAAACATGATTTAGAGCTTGTTTATGGAAAAGTGCTTATTTCTGCATTTCAATGTTGTAACTTGTTGAAAACAGTCTACAGTGTTTTCATAACATCACGAATAAACATAACAAAAACATTTTTTATCCAGAATGCTTCAAACATTATTTAGAGCTTGTTTATGGAAAAGTGCTTATTTCTGCATTTCAATGTTGTAACTTGCTGAAAACAGTCTACAGTGTTTTCATAACATCACGAATAAACATAACAAAAACATTTTTTATCCAGAGTGCTTCAAACATGATTTAGAGCTTGTTTATGGAAAAGTGCTTATTTTTGCATTTCAATGTTTCAACTTGCTGAAAACTGTCCACGGCGTTCATTTCATCTCAACCTAGACACAGCGCAGCAAAGATTGGACATACAGAGTGCATCAAACATGATTTAGAGCTTGTTTATGGAAAAGTGCTTATTTCTGCATTTCAATGTTGTAACTTGCTGAAAACAGTCTACAGTGTTTTCATAACATCACGAATAAACATAACAAAAACATTTTTTTATCCAGATTGCTTCAAACATGATTTAGAGCTTGTTTATGGAAAAGTGCTTATTTCTGCATTTCAATGTTTCAACTTGCTGAAAACTGTCCACGGCGTTCATTTCATCTCAACCTAGACACAGCACAGCAAAAATTGGACATCCAGAGTGCATCAAACATGATTTAGAGCTTGTTTATGGAAAAGTGCTTATTTCTGCATTTCAATGTTGTAACTTGTTGAAAACAGTCTACAGTGTTTTCATAACATCACGAATAAACATAACAAAAACATTTTTTTATCCAGAGTGCTTCAAATATGATTTAGAGCTTGTTTATGGAAAAGTGCTTATTTCTGCATTTCCATGTTGCAACTTGCTGAAAACTGTCCACGGCGTTCATTTCATCTCAACCTAGACACAGCGCAGCAAAGATTGGACATACAGAGTGCATCAAACATGATTTAGAGCTTGTTTATGGAAAAGTGCTTATTTCTGCATTTCAATGTTGTAACTTGCTGAAAACAGTCTACAGTGTTTTCATAACATCACGAATAAACATAACAAAAACATTTTTTTATCCAGATTGCTTCAAACATGATTTAGAGCTTGTTTATGGAAAAGTGCTTATTTCTGCATTTCAATGTTTCAACTTGCTGAAAACTGTCCACGGCGTTCATTTCATCTCAACCTAGACACTGCACAGCAAAAATTGGACATCCAGAGTGCATCAAACATGAATTAGGGCTTGTTTATGGAAAAGTGCTTATTTCTGCATTTCAATGTTGTAACTTGTTGAAAACAGTCTACAGTGTTTTCATAACATCACGAATAAACATAACAAAAACATTTTTTTATCCAGAGTGCTTCAAACATGATTTAGAGCTTGTTTATGGAAAAGTGCTTATTTCTGCATTTCCATGTTGCAACTTGCTGAAAACTGTCCACGGCGTTCATTTCATCTCAACCTAGACACAGCGCAGCAAAGATTGGACATACAGAGTGCATCAAACATGATTTAGAGCTTGTTTATGGAAAAGTGCTTATTTCTGCATTTCAATGTTGTAACTTGCTGAAAACAGTCTACAGTGTTTTCATAACATCACGAATAAACATAACAAAAACATTTTTTTATCCAGATTGCTTCAAACATGATTTAGAGCTTGTTTATGGAAAAGTGCTTATTTCTGCATTTCCATGTTGCAACTTGCTGAAAACTGTCCACGGCGTTCATTTCATCTCAACCTAGACACAGCGCAGCAAAGATTGGACATCCAGAGTGCATCAAACATGATTTAGAGCTTGTTTATGGAAAAGTGCTTATTTCTGCATATCATTGTTGTAACTTGCTGAAAACAGTCTACAGTGTTTTCATAACATCACGAATAAACATAACAAAAACATTTTTTGATCCAGAGTGCTTCAAACATGATTTAGAGCTTGTTTATGGAAAAGTGCTTATTTCTGCATTTCAATGTTGCAACTTGCTGAAAACTGTCCACGGCGTTCATTTCATCTCAACCTAGACACAGCACAGCAAAAATTGGACATCCAGAGTGCATCAAACATGATTTAGAGCTTGTTTATGGAAAAGTGCTTATTTCTGCATTTCAATGTTGTAACTTGTTGAAAACAGTCTACAGTGTTTTCATAACATCACGAATAAACATAACAAAAAAAATTTTTTATCCAGAGTGCTTCAAACATGATTTAGAGCTTGTTTATGGAAAAGTGCTTATTTCTGCATTTCCATGTTGCAACTTGCTGAAAACTGTCCACGGCGTTCATTTCATCTCAACCTAGACACAGCGCAGCAAAGATTGGACATACAGAGTGCATCAAACATGATTTAGAGCTTGTTTATGGAAAAGTGCTTATTTCTGCATTTCAATGTTGTAACTTGCTGAAAACAGTCTACAGTGTTTTCATAACATCACGAATAAACATAACAAAAACATTTTTTATCCAGATTGCTTCAAACATGATTTAGAGCTTGTTTATGGAAAAGTGCTTATTTCTGCATTTCAATGTTTCAACTTGCTGAAAACTGTCCACGGCGTTCATTTCATCTCAACCTAGACACAGCACAGCAAAAATTGGACATCCAGAGTGCATCAAACATGATTTAGAGCTTGTTTATGGAAAAGTGCTTATTTCTGCATTTCAATGTTGTAACTTGTTGAAAACAGTCTACAGTGTTTTCATAACATCACGAATAAACATAACAAAAACATTTTTTTATCCAGAGTGCTTCAAACATGATTTAGAGCTTGTTTATGGAAAAGTGCTTATTTCTGCATTTCCATGTTGCAACTTGCTGAAAACTGTCCACGGCGTTCATTTCATCTCAACCTAGACACAGCACAGCAAAAATTGGACATAAAGAGTGCATCAAACATGATTTAGAGCTTGTTTATGGAATAGTGCTTATTTCTGCATTTCAATGTTGCAACTTGCTGAAAACTGTCCACGGCGTTCATTTCATCTCAACCTAGACACAGCACAGCAAAAATTGGACATCCAGAGTGCATCAAACATGATTTAGAGCTTGTTTATGGAAAAGTGCTTATTTCTGCATTTCAATGTTTCAACTTGCTGAAAACTGTCCACGGCGTTCATTTCATCTCAGCCTAGACACAGCACAGCAAAAATTGGACATCACGAATAAACATAACAAAAACATTTTTTTATCCAGAGTGCTTCAAACATGATTTAGAGCTTGTTTATGGAAAAGTGCTTATTTTTGCATTTCAATGTTTCAACTTGCTGAAAACTGTCCACGGCGTTCATTTAATCTCAACCTAGACACAGCGCAGCAAAGATTGGACATCCAGAGTGCATCAAACATGATTTAGAGCTTGTTTATGGAAAAGTGCTTATTTCTGCATTTAAATGTTGTAACTTGCTGAAAACAGTCTACAGTGTTTTCATGACATCACGAATAAACATAACAAAAACATTTTTTTATCCAGAGTGCTTCAAACATGATTTAGAGCTTGTTTATGGAAAAGTGCTTATTTCTGCATTTCAATGTTGCAACTTGCTGAAAACTGTCCACGGCGTTCATTTCATCTCAACCTAGACACAGCACAGCAAAAATTGGACATCCAGAGTGCATCAAACATGATTTAGAGCTTGTTTATGGAAAAGTGCTTATTTCTGCATTTCAATGTTGTAACTTGTTGAAAACAGTCTACAGTGTTTTCATAACATCACGAATAAACATAACAAAAAACATTTTTTTATCCAGAATGCTTCAAACATTATTTAGAGCTTGTTTATGGAAAAGTGCTTATTTCTGCATTTCAATGTTTCAACTTGCTGAAAACTGTCCACGGCGTTCATTTCATCTCAGCCTAGACACAGCACAGCAAAAATTGGACATCCAGAGTGCATCAAACATGATTTAGAGCTTGTTTATGGAAAAGTGCTTATTTTTGCATTTCAATGTTTCAACTTGCTGAAAACTGTCCACGGCGTTCATTTCATCTCAACCTAGACACAGCGCAGCAAAGATTGGACATCCAGAGTGCATCAAACATGATTTAGAGCTTGTTTATGGAAAAGTGCTTATTTCTGCATTTCAATGTTGTAACTTGCTGAAAACAGTTTACAGTGTTTTCATAACATCACGAATAAACATAACAAAAAAAAAAATTGATCCAGAGTGCTTCAAACATGATTTAGAGCTTGTTTATGGAAAAGTGCTTATTTCTGCATTTCAATGTTGCAACTTGCTGAAAACTGTCCATGGCGTTCATTTCATCTCAACCTAGACACAGCGCAGCAAAGATTGGACATCCAGAGTGCATCAAACATGATTTAGAGCTTGTTTATGGAAAAGTGCTTATTTCTGCATTTCAATGTTGTAACTTGTTGAAAACAGTCTACAGTGTTTTCATAACATCACGAATAAACATAACAAAAACATTTTTTTATCCAGAGTGCTTCAAATATGATTTAGAGCTTGTTTATGGAAAAGTGCTTATTTCTGCATTTCCATGTTGCAACTTGCTGAAAACTGTCCACGGCGTTCATTTCATCTCAACCTAGACACAGCGCAGCAAAGATTGGACATACAGAGTGCATCAAACATGATTTAGAGCTTGTTTATGGAAAAGTGCTTATTTCTGCATTTCAATGTTGTAACTTGCTGAAAACAGTCTACAGTGTTTTCATAACATCACGAATAAACATAACAAAAACATTTTTTTATCCAGATTGCTTCAAACATGATTTAGAGCTTGTTTATGGAAAAGTGCTTATTTCTGCATTTCAATGTTTCAACTTGCTGAAAACTGTCCACGGCGTTCATTTCATCTCAACCTAGACACAGCACAGCAAAAATTGGACATCCAGAGTGCATCAAACATGATTTAGAGCTTGTTTATGGAAAAGTGCTTATTTCTGCATTTCAATGTTGTAACTTGTTGAAAACAGTCTACAGTGTTTTCATAACATCACGAATAAACATAACAAAAACATTTTTTTATCCAGAGTGCTTCAAACATGATTTAGAGCTTGTTTATGGAAAAGTGCTTATTTTCTGCATTTCCATGTTGCAACTTGCTGAAAACTGTCCACGGCGTTCATTTCATCTCAACCTAGACACAGCGCAGCAAAGATTGGACATACAGAGTGCATCAAACATGATTTAGAGCTTGTTTATGGAAAAGTGCTTATTTCTGCATTTCAATGTTGTAACTTGCTGAAAACAGTCTACAGTGTTTTCATAACATCACGAATAAACATAACAAAAACATTTTTTTATCCAGATTGCTTCAAACATGATTTAGAGCTTGTTTATGGAAAAGTGCTTATTTCTGCATTTCCATGTTGCAACTTGCTGAAAACTGTCCACGGCGTTCATTTCATCTCAACCTAGACACAGCGCAGCAAAGATTGGACATCCAGAGTGCATCAACATGATTTAGAGCTTGTTTATGGAAAAGTGCTTATTTCTGCAT
The DNA here is from genome assembly GCF_002021735.2 of Oncorhynchus kisutch. Taxonomy (NCBI): domain Eukaryota; kingdom Metazoa; phylum Chordata; class Actinopteri; order Salmoniformes; family Salmonidae; genus Oncorhynchus; species Oncorhynchus kisutch. Next base: position 16,291 of record NW_022262883.1, on the reverse strand, counting down.
ATCAATGTTGTAACTTGCTGAAAACAGTCTACAGTGTTTTCATAACATCACGAATAAACATAACAAAAAATTTTTTGGATCCAGAGTGCTTCAAACATGATTTAGAGCTTGTTTATGGAAAAGTGCTTATTTCTGCATTTCAATGTTGCAACTTGCTGAAAACTGTCCACGGCGTTCATTTCATCTCAACCTAGACACAGCACAGCAAAAATTGGACATAAAGAGTGCATCAAACATGATTTAGAGCTTGTTTATGGAAAAGTGCTTATTTCTGCATTTCAATGTTGCAACTTGCTGAAAACTGTCCACGGCGTTCATTTCATCTCAACCTAGACACAGCACAGCAAAAATTGGACATCCAGAGTGCATCAAACATGATTTAGAGCTTGTTTATGGAAAAGTGCTTATTTTCTGCATTTCAATGTTGTAACTTGTTGAAAACAGTCTACAGTGTTTTCATAACATCACGAATAAACATACCAAAAACATTTTTTTATCCAGAGTGCTTCAAACATGATTCAGAGCTTGTTTATGGAAAAGTGCTTATTTCTGCATTTCCATGTTGCAACTTGCTGAAAACTGTCCACGGCGTTCATTTCATCTCAACCTAGACACAGCGCAGCAAAGATTGGACATACAGAGTGCATCAAACATGATTTAGAGCTTGTTTATGGAAAAGTGCTTATTTCTGCATTTCAATGTTGTAACTTGCTGAAAACAGTCTACAGTGTTTTCATAACATCACGAATAAACATAACAAAAACATTTTTTTATCCAGATTGCTTCAAACATGATTTAGAGCTTGTTTATGGAAAAGTGCTTATTTCTGCATTTCAATGTTCAACTTGCTGAAAACTGTCCACGGCGTTCATTTCATCTCAACCTAGACACAGCACAGCAAAAATTGGACATCCAGAGTGCATCAACATGATTTAGAGCTTGTTTATGGAAAAGTGCTTATTCTGCATTTTCAATGTTGTAACTTGTTGAAAACAGTCTACAGTGTTTTCATAACATCACGAATAAACATAACAAAACATTTTTTTATCCAGAGTGCTTCAAACATGATTTAGAGCTTGTTTATGGAAAAGTGCTTATTTCTGCATTTCCATGTTGCAACTTGCTGAAAACTGTCCACGGCGTTCATTTCATCTCAACCTAGACACAGCGCAGCAAAGATTGGACATCCAGAGTGCAATCAAACATGATTTAGAGCTTGTTTATTGGAAAAGTGCTTATTTCTGCATATCAATGTTGTAACTTGCTGAAAACAGTCTACAGTGTTTTCATAACATCACGAATAAACATAACAAAATTTTTTTTGATCCAGAGTGCTTCAACATGATTTAGAGCTTGTTTATGGAAAAGTGCTTATTTCTGCATTTCAATGTTGCAACTTGCTGAAAACTGTCCACGGCGTTCATTTCATCTCAACCTAGACACAGCACAGCAAAAATTGGACATAAAGAGTGCATCAAACATGATTTAGAGCTTGTTATGGAAAAGTGCTTATTTCTGCATTTCAATGTTGCAACTTGCTGAAAACTGTCCACGGCGTTCATTTCATCTCAACCTAGACACAGCACAGCAAAAATTGGACATCCAGAGTGCATCAAACATGATTTAGAGCTTGTTTATGGAAAGTGCTTATTTCTGCATTTCAATGTTGTAACTTGTTGAAAACAGTCTACAGTGTTTTCATAACATCACGAATAAACATACCAAAAACATTTTTTTATCCAGAGTGCTTCAAACATGATTTAGAGCTTGTTTATGGAAAAGTGCTTATTTCTGCATTTCCATGTTGCAACTTGCTGAAAACTGTCCACGGCGTTCATTTCATCTCAACCTAGACACAGCGCAGCAAAGATTGGACATACAGAGTGCATCAAACATGATTTAGAGCTTGTTTATGGAAAAGTGCTTATTTTCTGCATTTCAATGTTGTAACTTGCTGAAAACAGTCTACAGTGTTTTCATAACATCACGAATAAACATAACAAAAACATTTTTTTATCCAGATTGCTTCAAACATGATTTAGAGCTTGTTTATTGGAAAAGTGCTTATTTCTGCATTTCAATGTTTCAACTTGCTGAAAACTGTCCACGGCGTTCATTTCATCTCAACCTAGACACAGCACAGCAAAAATTGGACATCCAGAGTGCATCAAACATGATTTAGAGCTTGTTTATGGAAAAGTGCTTATTTCTGCATTTCAATGTTGTAACTTGTTGAAAACAGTCTACAGTGTTTTCATAACATCACGAATAAACATAACAAAAAAATTTTTTGATCCAGAGTGCTTCAAACATGATTTAGAGCTTGTTTATGGAAAAGTGCTTATTTCTGCATTTCAATGTTGCAACTTGCTGAAACTGTCCACGGCGTTCATTTCATCTCAACCTAGACACAGCACAGCAAAAATTGGACATAAAGAGTGCATCAAAACATGATTTAGAGCTTGTTTATGGAAAAGTGCTTATTTCTGCATTTCAATGTTGCAACTTGCTGAAAACTGTCCACGGCGTTCATTTCATCTCAACCTAGACACAGCACAGCAAAAATTGGACATCCAGAGTGCATCAACATGATTTAGAGCTTGTTTATGGAAAAGTGCTTATTTCTCTGCATTTCAATGTTGTAACTTGTTGAAAACAGTCTACAGTGTTTTCATAACATCACGAATAAACATACCAAAAACATTTTTTTATCCAGAGTGCTTCAAACATGATTTAGAGCTTGTTTATGGAAAAGTGCTTATTTCTGCATTCCATGTTGCAACTTGCTGAAAACTGTCCACGGCGTTCATTTCATCTCAACCTAGACACAGCGCAGCAAAGATTGGACATACAGAGTGCATCAAACATGATTAGAGCTTGTTTAGGAAAAGTGCTTATTTCTGCATTTCAATGTTGTAACTTGCTGAAAACAGTCTACAGTGTTTCATAACATCACGATAAACATAACAAAACATTTTTTATCCAGATTGCTTCAAACATTGATTTAGAGCTTGTTTATGGAAAAGTGCTTATTTCTGCATTTCAATGTTGCAACTTGCTGAAAACTGTCCACTGGCGTTCATTTCAATCTCACCTAGACACAGCACAGCAAAAATTGGACATCCAGAGTGCCATCAAACATGATTTAGAGCTTGTTTATTGGAAAGTGCTTATTTCTGCATTTCAATGTTGTAACTTGTTTGAAAACAGTCTACAGTGTTTTCATACATCACGAATAAACATAACAAAAACATTTTTTTATCCAGAATGCGTTCAAACATTATTTAGAGCTTGTTTATGGAAAAGTGCTTATTTCTGCATTTCAATGTTGCAACTTGCTGAAAACTGTCCACGGCGTTCATTTCATCTCAACCTAGACACAGCACAGCAAAAATTGGACATCCAGAGTGCATCAAACATGATTTAGAGCTTGTTTATGGAAAAGTGCTTATTTCTGCATTTCAATGTTGTAACTTGCTGAAAACAGTCTACAGTGTTTTCATAACATCTCGAATAAACATAACAAAAACATTTTTTATCCAGAGTGCTTCAAACATGATTTAGAGCTTGTTTATGGAAAAGTGCTTATTTCTGCATTTCAATGTTGCAACTTGCTGAAAACTGTCCACGGCGTTCATTTCATCTCAACCTAGACACAGCACAGCAAAAATTGGACATCCAGAGTGCATCAAACATGATTTAGAGCTTGTTTATGGAAAAGTGCTTATTTCTGCATTTCAATGTTGTAACTTGCTGAAAACAGTCTACAGTGTTTTCATAACATCTCGAATAAACATAACAAAACATTTTTTATCCAGAGTGCTTCAAACATGATTTAGAGCTTGTTTATGGAAAAGTGCTTATTTCTGCATTTCAATGTTGCAACTTGCTGAAAACTGTCCACGGCGTTCATTTCATCTCAACCTAGACACAGCACAGCAAAAATTGGACATCCAGAGTGCATCAAACATGATTTAGAGCTTGTTTATGGAAAAGTGCTTATTTCTGCATTTCAATGTTGTAACTTGCTGAAAACAGTCTACAGTGTTTTCATAACATCTCGAATAAACATAACAAAAATTTTTTTATCCAGAGTGCTTCAAACATGATTTAGAGCTTGTTTATGGAAAAGTGCTTATTTCTGCATTTCAATGTTGCAACTTGCTGAAAACTGTCCACGGCGTTCATTTCATCTCAACCTAGACACAGCACAGCAAAAATTGGACATCCAGAGTGCATCAAACATGATTTAGAGCTTGTTTATGGAAAAGTGCTTATTTCTGCATTTCAATGTTGCAACTTGCTGAAAACTGTCCACGGTGTTCATTTCATCTCACCTAGACACAGCACAGCAAAAATTGGACATCCAGAGTGCATCAAACATGATTTAGAGCTTGTTTATGGAAAAGTGCTTATTTCTGCATTTCAATGTTGTAACTTGCTGAAAACAGTCTACAGTGTTTTCATAACATCTCGAATAAACATAACAAAAACATTTTTTATCCAGAGTGCTTCAAACATGATTTAGAGCTTGTTTATGGAAAAGTGCTTATTTCTGCATTTCAATGTTGCAACTTGCTGAAAACTGTCCACGGCGTTCATTTCATCTCAACCTAGACACAGCACAGCAAAAATTGGACATCCAGAGTGCATCAAACATGATTTAGAGCTTGTTTATGGAAAAGTGCTTATTTCTGCATTTCAATGTTGTAACTTGCTGAAAACAGTCTACAGTGTTTTCATAACATCTCGAATAAACATAACAAAAACATTTTTTATCCAGAGTGCTTCAAACATGATTTAGAGCTTGTTTATGGAAAAGTGCTTATTTCTGCATTTCAATGTTGCAACTTGCTGAAAACTGTCCACGGCGTTCATTTCATCTCAACCTAGACACAGCACAGCAAAAATTGGACATCCAGAGTGCATCAAACATGATTTAGAGCTTGTTTATGGAAAAGTGCTTATTTCTGCATTTCAATGTTGTAACTTGCTGAAAACAGTCTACAGTGTTTTCATAACATCTCGAATAAACATAACAAAAATTTTTTTATCCAGAGTGCTTCAAACATGATTTAGAGCTTGTTTATGGAAAAGTGCTTATTTCTGCATTTCAATGTTGCAACTTGCTGAAAACTGTCCACGGCGTTCATTTCATCTCAACCTAGACACAGCACAGCAAAAATTGGACATCCAGAGTGCATCAAACATGATTTAGAGCTTGTTTATGGAAAAGTGCTTATTTCTGCATTTCAATGTTGTAACTTGCTGAAAACAGTCTACAGTGTTTTCATAACATCTCGAATAAACATAACAAAAATTTTTTATCCAGAGTGCTTCAAACATGATTTAGAGCTTGTTTATGGAAAAGTGCTTATTTCTGCATTTCAATGTTGCAACTTCCTGAAAACTGTCCACGGCGTTCATTTCATCTCAACCTAGACACAGCACAGCAAAAATTGGACATCCAGAGTGCATCAAACATGATTTAGAGCTTGTTTATGGAAAAGTGCTTATTTCTGCATTTCAATGTTGCAACTTGCTGAAAACTGTCCACGGCGTTCATGTCATCTCAACCTAGAACCAGCCAGCAAAGATTGGACATACAGAGTGCATCAAACATGATTTAGAGCTTGTTTATGGAAAAGTGCTTATTTCTGCATTTCAATGTTGTAACTTGCTGAAAACAGTCTACAGTGTTTTCATAACATCACGAATAAACATAACAAAAACATTTTTTTATCCAGATTGCTTCAACATGATTTCAGAGGCTTGTTTATGGAAAAGTGCTTATTTCTGCATTTCAATGTTTCAACTTGCTGAAAACTGTCCACGGCGTTCATTTCATCTCAACCTAGACACAGCACAGCAAAAATTGGACATCCAGAGTGCATCAAACATGATTTAGAGCTTGTTATGGAAAAGTGCTTATTTCTGCATTTCAATGTTGTAACTTGTTGAAAACAGTCTACAGTGTTTTCATAACATCACGAATAAACATAACAAAAACATTTTTTTATCCAGAGTGCTTCAAACATGATTTAGAGCTTGTTTATGGAAAAGTGCTTATTTCTGCATTTCCATGTTGCAACTTGCTGAAAACTGTCCACGGCGTTCATTTCATCTCAACCTAGACACAGGCACAGCAAAGATTGGACATCCAGAGTGCATCAAACATGATTTAGAGCTTGTTTATGGAAAAGTGCTTATTTTCTGCATATCAATGTTGTAACTTGCTGAAAACAGTCTACAGGTGTTCATAACATCACGAATAAACATAACAAATTTTTTTTTATCCAGAGTGCTTCAAACATGATTTAGAGCTTGTTTATGGAAAAGTGCTTATTTCTGCATTTCAATGTTGCAACTTGCTGAAAACTGTCCACGGCGTTCATTTCATCTCAACCTAGACACAGCACAGCAAAAATTGGACATCCAGAGTGCATCAAACATGATTTAGAGCTTGTTTATGGAAAAGTGCTTATTTCTGCATTTCAATGTTGCAACTTGCTGAAAACTGTCCACGGCGTTCATTTCATCTCAACCTAGACACAGCACAGCAAAAATTGGACATCCAGAGTGCATCAAACATGATTTAGAGCTTGTTTATGGAAAAGTGCTTATTTCTGCATTTCAATGTTGTAACTTGCTGAAAACAGTCTACAGTGTTTTCATAACATCTCGAATAAACATAACAAAAACATTTTTTTATCCAGAGTGCTTCAAACATGATTTAGAGCTTGTTTATGGAAAAGTGCTTATTTCTGCATTTCAATGTTGCAACTTGCTGAAAACTGTCCACGGCGTTCATTTCATCTCAACCTAGACACAGCACAGCAAAAATTGGACATCCAGAGTGCATCAAACATGATTTAGAGCTTGTTTATGGAAAAGTGCTTATTTCTGCATTTCAATGTTGTAACTTGCTGAAAACAGTCTACAGTGTTTTCATAACATCTCGAATAAACATAACAAAAACATTTTTTATCCAGAGTGCTTCAAACATGATTTAGAGCTTGTTTATGGAAAAGTGCTTATTTCTGCATTTCAATGTTGCAACTTGCTGAAAACTGTCCACGGCGTTCATTTCATCTCAACCTAGACACAGCACAGCAAAAATTGGACATCCAGAGTGCATCAAACATGATTTAGAGCTTGTTTATGGAAAAGTGCTTATTTCTGCATTTCAATGTTGCAACTTGCTGAAAACTGTCCACGGTGTTCATTTCATCTCAACCTAGACACAGCACAGCAAAAATTGGACATCCAGAGTGCATCAAACATGATTTAGAGCTTGTTTATGGAAAAGTGCTTATTTCTGCATTTCAATGTTGCAACTTGCTGAAAACTGTCCACGGCGTTCATTTCATCTCAACCTAGACACAGCACAGCAAAAATTGGACATCCAGAGTGCATCAAACATGATTTAGAGCTTGTTTATGGAAAAGTGCTTATTTCTGCATTTCAATGTTGTAACTTGCTGAAAACAGTCTACAGTGTTTTCATAACATCTCGAATAAACATAACAAAAAATTTTTTATCCAGAGTGCTTCAAACATGATTTAGAGCTTGTTTATGGAAAAGTGCTTATTTCTGCATTTCAATGTTGCAACTTGCTGAAAACTGTCCACGGCGTTCATTTCATCTCAACCTAGACACAGCACAGCAAAAATTGGACATCCAGAGTGCATCAAACATGATTTAGAGCTTGTTTATGGAAAAGTGCTTATTTCTGCATTTCAATGTTGTAACTTGCTGAAAACAGTCTACAGTGTTTTCATAACATCTCGAATAAACATAACAAAAACATTTTTTTATCCAGAGTGCTTCAAACATGATTTAGAGCTTGTTTATGGAAAAGTGCTTATTTCTGCATTTCAATGTTGCAACTTGCTGAAAACTGTCCACGGCGTTCATTTCATCTCAACCTAGACACAGCACAGCAAAAATTGGACATCCAGAGTGCATCAAACATGATTTAGAGCTTGTTTATGGAAAAGTGCTTATTTCTGCATTTCAATGTTGTAACTTGCTGAAAACAGTCTACAGTGTTTTCATAACATCTCGAATAAACATAACAAAAATTTTTTTATCCAGAGTGCTTCAAACATGATTTAGAGCTTGTTTATGGAAAAGTGCTTATTTCTGCATTTCAATGTTGCAACTTGCTGAAAACTGTCCACGGCGTTCATTTCATCTCAACCTAGACACAGCACAGCAAAAATTGGACATCCAGAGTGCATCAAACATGATTTAGAGCTTGTTTATGGAAAAGTGCTTATTTCTGCATTTCAATGTTGCAACTTGCTGAAAACTGTCCACGGTGTTCATTTCATCTCAACCTAGACACAGCACAGCAAAATTGGACATCCAGAGTGCATCAAACATGATTTAGAGCTTGTTTATGGAAAAGTGCTTATTTCTGCATTTCAATGTTGCAACTTGCTGAAAACTGTCCACGGCGTTCATTTCATCTCAACTAGACACAGCACAGCAAAAATTGGACATCCAGAGTGCATCAAACATGATTTAGAGCTTGTTTATGGAAAAGTGCTTATTTCTGCATTTCAATGTTGTAACTTGCTGAAAACAGTCTACAGTGTTTTCATAACATCTCGAATAACATAACAAAAAAATTTTTTATCCAGAGTGCTTCAAACATGATTTAGAGCTTGTTTATGGAAAAGTGCTTATTTCTGCATTTCAATGTTGCAACTTGCTGAAAACTGTCCACGGCGTTCATTTCATCTCAACCTAGACACAGCACAGCAAAAATTGGACATCCAGAGTGCATCAAACATGATTTAGAGCTTGTTTATGGAAAAGTGCTTATTTCTGCATTTCAATGTTGCAACTTGCTGAAAACAGTCCACAGTGTTTTCATAACATCTCGAATAAACATAACAAAAAATTTTTTATCCAGAGTGCATCAAACATGATTTAGAGCTTGTTTATGGAAAAGTGCTTATTTCTGCATTTCAATGTTGCAACTTGCTGAAAACAGTCCACAGTGTTTTCATAACATCTCGAATAAACATAACAAAAACATTTTTTATCCAGAGTGCTTCAAACATGATTTAGAGCTTGTTTATGGAAAAGTGCTTATTTCTGCATTTCAATGTTGCAACTTGCTGAAAACTGTCCACGGCGTTCATTTCATCTCAACCTAGACACAGCACAGCAAAAATTGGACATCCAGAGTGCATCAAACATGATTTAGAGCTTGTTTATGGAAAAGTGCTTATTTCTGCATTTCAATGTTGTAACTTGCTGAAAACAGTCTACAGTGTTTTCATAACATCTCGAATAAACATAACAAAACATTTTTTTATCCAGAGTGCTTCAAACATGATTTAGAGCTTGTTTATGGAAAAGTGCTTATTTCTGCATTTCAATGTTGCAACTTGCTGAAAACTGTCCACGGCGTTCATTTCATCTCAACCTAGACACAGCACAGCAAAAATTGGACATCCAGAGTGCATCAAACATGATTTAGAGCTTGTTTATGGAAAAGTGCTTATTTCTGCATTTCAATGTTGTAACTTGCTGAAAACAGTCTACAGTGTTTTCATAACATCTCGAATAAACATAACAAAAAAATTTTTTATCCAGAGTGCTTCAAACATGATTTAGAGCTTGTTTATGGAAAAGTGCTTATTTCTGCATTTCAATGTTGCAACTTGCTGAAAACTGTCCACGGCGTTCATTTCATCTCAACCTAGACACAGCACAGCAAAAATTGGACATCCAGAGTGCATCAAACATGATTTAGAGCTTGTTTATGGAAAAGTGCTTATTTCTGCATTTCAATGTTGCAACTTGCTGAAAACTGTCCACGGCGTTCATTTCATCTCAACCTAGACACAGCACAGCAAAAATTGGACATCCAGAGTGCATCAAACATGATTTAGAGCTTGTTTATGGAAAAGTGCTTATTTCTGCATTTCAATGTTGTAACTTGCTGAAAACAGTCTACAGTGTTTTCATAACATCTCGAATAAACATAACAAAACATTTTTTTATCCAGAGTGCTTCAAACATGATTTAGAGCTTGTTTATGGAAAAGTGCTTATTTCTGCATTTCAATGTTGCAACTTGCTGAAAACTGTCCACGGCGTTCATTTCATCTCAACCTAGACACAGCACAGCAAAAATTGGACATCCAGAGTGCATCAAACATGATTTAGAGCTTGTTTATGGAAAAGTGCTTATTTCTGCATTTCAATGTTGCAACTTGCTGAAAACTGTCCACGGCGTTCATTTCATCTCAACCTAGACACAGCACAGCAAAAATTGGACATCCAGAGTGCATCAAACATGATTTAGAGCTTGTTTATGGAAAAGTGCTTATTTCTGCATTTCAATGTTGTAACTTGCTGAAAACAGTCTACAGTGTTTTCATAACATCACGAATAAACATAACAAAAAATTTTTTATCCAGAGTGCTTCAAACATGATTTAGAGCTTGTTTATGGAAAAGTGCTTATTTCTGCATTTCAATGTTGCAACTTGCTGAAAACTGTCCACGGCGTTCATTTCATCTCAACCTAGACACAGCACAGCAAAAATTGGACATCCAGAGTGCATCAAACATGATTTAGAGCTTGTTTATGGAAAAGTGCTTATTTCTGCATTTCAATGTTGTAACTTGCTGAAAACAGTCTACAGTGTTTTCATAACATCTCGAATAAACATAACAAAAACATTTTTTTATCCAGAGTGCTTCAAACATGATTTAGAGCTTGTTTATGGAAAAGTGCTTATTTCTGCATTTCAATGTTGCAACTTGCTGAAAACTGTCCACGGCGTTCATTTCATCTCAACCTAGACACAGCACAGCAAAAATTGGACATCCAGAGTGCATCAAACATGATTTAGAGCTTGTTTATGGAAAAGTGCTTATTTCTGCATTTCAATGTTGTAACTTGCTGAAAACAGTCTACAGTGTTTTCATAACATCTCGAATAAACATAACAAAAAAATTTTTTTATCCAGAGTGCTTCAAACATGATTTAGAGCTTGTTTATGGAAAAGTGCTTATTTCTGCATTTCAATGTTGCAACTTGCTGAAAACTGTCCACGGCGTTCATTTCATCTCAACCTAGACACAGCACAGCAAAAATTGGACATCCAGAGTGCATCAAACATGATTTAGAGCTTGTTTATGGAAAAGTGCTTATTTCTGCATTTCAATGTTGCAACTTGCTGAAAACTGTCCACGGTGTTCATTTCATCTCAACCTAGACACAGCACAGCAAAATTGGACATCCAGAGTGCATCAAACATGATTTAGAGCTTGTTTATGGAAAAGTGCTTATTTCTGCATTTCAATGTTGCAACTTGCTGAAAACTGTCCACGGCGTTCATTTCATCTCAACCTAGACACAGCACAGCAAAATTGGACATCCAGAGTGCATCAAACATGATTTAGAGCTTGTTTATGGAAAAGTGCTTATTTCTGCATTTCAATGTTGTAACTTGCTGAAAACAGTCTACAGTGTTTTCATAACATCACGAATAAACATAACAAAAACATTTTTTTATCCAGAGTGCTTCAAACATGATTTAGAGCTTGTTTATGGAAAAGTGCTTATTTCTGCATTTCAATGTTGCAACTTGCTGAAAACTGTCCACGGCGTTCATTTCATCTCAACCTAGACACAGCACAGCAAAAATTGGACATCCAGAGTGCATCAAACATGATTTAGAGCTTGTTTATGGAAAAGTGCTTATTTCTGCATTTCAATGTTGTAACTTGCTGAAAACAGTCTACAGTGTTTTCATAACATCACGAATAAACATAACAAAAACATTTTTTTATCCAGAGTGCTTCAAACATGATTTAGAGCTTGTTTATGGAAAAGTGCTTATTTCTGCATTTCAATGTTTCAACTTGCTGAAAACTGTCCACGGCGTTCATTTCATCTCAACCTAGACACAGCACAGCAAAAATTGGACATCCAGAGTGCATCAAACATGATTTAGAGCTTGTTTATGGAAAAGTGCTTATTTCTGCATTTCAATGTTGCAACTTGCTGAAAACTGTCCACGGCGTTCATTTCATCTCAACCTAGACACAGCACAGCAAAAATTGGACATCCAGAGTGCATCAAACATGATTTAGAGCTTGTTTATGGAAAAGTGCTTATTTCTGCATTTCAATGTTGCAACTTGCTGAAAACTGTCCACGGCGTTCATTTCATCTCAACCTAGACACAGCACAGCAAAAATTGGACATCCAGAGTGCATCAAACATGATTTAGAGCTTGTTTATGGAAAAGTGCTTATTTCTGCATTTCAATGTTGTAACTTGCTGAAAACAGTCTACAGTGTTTTCATAACATCACGAATAAACATAACAAAACATTTTTTTATCCAGAGTGCTTCAAACATGATTTAGAGCTTGTTTATGGAAAAGTGCTTATTTCTGCATTTCAATGTTGCAACTTGCTGAAAACTGTCCACGGCGTTCATTTCATCTCAACTAGACACAGCACAGCAAAAATTGGACATCCAGAGTGCATCAAACATGATTTAGAGCTTGTTTATGGAAAAGTGCTTATTTCTGCATTTCAATGTTGTAACTTGCTGAAAACAGTCTACAGTGTTTTCATAACATCACGAATAAACATAACACAAAAATTTTTTTATCCAGAGTGCTTCAAACATGATTTAGAGCTTGTTTATGGAAAAGTGCATATTTCTGCATTTCAATGTTGCAACTTGCTGAAAACTGTCCACGGCGTTCATTTCATCTCAACCTAGACACAGCACAGCAAAAATTGGACATCCAGAGTGCATCAAACATGATTTAGAGCTTGTTTATGGAAAAGTGCTTATTTCTGCATTTCAATGTTGCAACTTGCTGAAAACTGTCCACGGCGTTCATTTCATCTCAACCTAGACACAGCACAGCAAAAATTGGACATCCAGAGTGCATCAAACATGATTTAGAGCTTGTTTATGGAAAAGTGCTTATTTCTGCATTTCAATGTTGTAACTTGCTGAAAACAGTCTACAGTGTTTTCATAACATCTCGAATAAACATAACAAAACATTTTTTTATCCAGAGTGCTTCAAACATGATTTAGAGCTTGTTTATGGAAAAGTGCTTATTTCTGCATTTCAATGTTGCAACTTGCTGAAAACTGTCCACGGCGTTCATTTCATCTCAACCTAGACACAGCACAGCAAAAATTGGACATCCAGAGTGCATCAAACATGATTTAGAGCTTGTTTATGGAAAAGTGCTTATTTCTGCATTTCAATGTTGTAACTTGCTGAAAACAGTCTACAGTGTTTTCATAACATCACGAATAAACATAACAAAAACATTTTTTTATCCAGAGTGCTTCAAACATGATTTAGAGCTTGTTTATGGAAAAGTGCTTATTTCTGCATTTCAATGTTGCAACTTGCTGAAAACTGTCCACGGCGTTCATTTCATCTCAACCTAGACACAGCACAGCAAAAATTGGACATCCAGAGTGCATCAAACATGATTTAGAGCTTGTTTATGGAAAAGTGCTTATTTCTGCATTTCAATGTTGTAACTTGCTGAAAACAGTCTACAGTGTTTTCATAACATCTCGAATAAACATAACAAAAAATTTTTTTATCCAGAGTGCTTCAAACATGATTTAGAGCTTGTTTATGGAAAAGTGCTTATTTCTGCATTTCAATGTTGCAACTTGCTGAAAACTGTCCACGGCGTTCATTTCATCTCAACCTAGACACAGCACAGCAAAAATTGGACATCCAGAGTGCATCAAACATGATTTAGAGCTTGTTTATGGAAAAGTGCTTATTTCTGCATTTCAATGTTGCAACTTGCTGAAAACTGTCCACGGTGTTCATTTCATCTCAACTAGACACAGCACAGCAAAAATTGGACATCCAGAGTGCATCAAACATGATTTAGAGCTTGTTTATGGAAAAGTGCTTATTTCTGCATTTCAATGTTGCAACTTGCTGAAAACTGTCCACGGCGTTCATTTCATCTCAACCTAGACACAGCACAGCAAAATTGGACATCCAGAGTGCATCAAACATGATTTAGAGCTTGTTTATGGAAAAGTGCTTATTTCTGCATTTCAATGTTGTAACTTGCTGAAAACAGTCTACAGTGTTTTCATAACATCACGAATAAACATAACAAAAACATTTTTTTATCCAGAGTGCTTCAAACATGATTTAGAGCTTGTTTATGGAAAAGTGCTTATTTCTGCATTTCAATGTTGCAACTTGCTGAAAACTGTCCACGGCGTTCATTTCATCTCAACCTAGACACAGCACAGCAAAAATTGGACATCCAGAGTGCATCAAACATGATTTAGAGCTTGTTTATGGAAAAGTGCTTATTTCTGCATTTCAATGTTGTAACTTGCTGAAAACTGTCCACAGTGTTCATTCATCTCAACCTAGACACAGCACAGCAAAATTGACATCCAGAGTGCTCAAACATGATTTAGAGCTTGTTTATGGAAAAGTGCTTATTTCTGCATTTCAATGTTTCAACTTGCTGAAAACTGTCCACGGCGTTCATTTCATCTCAACCTAGACACAGCACAGCAAAAATTGGACATCCAGAGTGCATCAAACATGATTTAGAGCTTGTTTATGGAAAAGTGCTTATTTCTGCATTTCAATGTTGCAACTTGCTGAAAACTGTCCACGGCGTTCATTTCATCTCAACCTAGACACAGCACAGCAAAAATGGACATCCAGAGTGCATCAAACATGATTTAGAGCTTGTTTATGGAAAAGTGCTTATTTCTGCATTTCAATGTTGTAACTTGCTGAAACAGTCTACAGTGTTTTCATAACATCTCGAATAAACATAACAAAAACATTTTTTTATCCAGAGTGCTTCAAACATGATTTAGAGCTTGTTTATGGAAAAGTGCTTATTTCTGCATTTCAATGTTGCAACTTGCTGAAAACTGTCCACGGCGTTCATTTCATCTCAACCTAGACACAGCACAGCAAAAATTGGACATCCAGAGTGCATCAAACATGATTTAGAGCTTGTTTATGGAAAAGTGCTTATTTCCTCATTTCAATGTTGTAACTTGCTGAAAACAGTCTACAGTGTTTTCATAACATCACGAATAAACATAACAAAAACATTTTTTATCCAGAGTGCTTCAAACATGATTTAGAGCTTGTTTATGGAAAAGTGCTTATTTCTGCATTTCAATGTTTCAACTTGCTGAAAACTGTCCACGGCGTTCATTTCATCTCAACCTAGACACAGCACAGCAAAAATTGGACATCCAGAGTGCATCAAACATGATTTAGAGCTTGTTTATGGAAAAGTGCTTATTTCTGCATTTCAATGTTGCAACTTGCTGAAAACTGTCCACGGCGTTCATTTCATCTAACTCACGACACAGCACAGCAAAAATTGGACATCCAGAGTGCATCAAACATGATTTAGAGCTTGTTTATGGAAAAGTGCTTATTTTGCATTTCAATGTTGCAACTTGCTGAAAACTGTCCACGGCGTTCATTTCAATCTCAACCTAGACACAGCGCAGCAAAAATTGGACATCCAGAGTGCATCAAACATGATTTAGAGCTTGTTTATGGAAAAGTGCTTATTTCTGCATTTCAATGTTGTAACTTGCTGAAAACAGTCTACAGTGTTTTCATAACATCACGAATAAACATAACAAAAACATTTTTTATCCAGAGTGCTTCAAACATGATTTAGAGCTTGTTTATGGAAAAGTGCTTATTTCTGCATTTCAATGTTGCAACTTGCTGAAAACTGTCCACGGCGTTCATTTCATCTCAACCTAGACACAGCACAGCAAAAATTGGACATCCAGAGTGCATCAAACATGATTTAGAGCTTGTTTATGGAAAAGTGCTTATTTCTGCATTTCAATGTTGTAACTTGCTGAAAACAGTCTACAGGTGTTTCATAACATCACGAATAAACATAACAAAACATTTTTTTATCCAGAGTGCTTCAAACATGATTTAGAGCTTGTTTATGGAAAAGTGCTTATTTCTGCATTTCAATGTTGCAACTTGCTGAAAACTGTCCACGGCGTTCATTTCATCTCAACCTAGACACAGCACAGCAAAAATGGGACATCCAGAGTGCATCAAACATGATTTAGAGCTTGTTTATGGAAAAGTGCTTATTTCTGCATTTCAATGTTGCAACTTGCTGAAAACTGTCCACGGTGTTCATTTCATCTCACCTAGACACAGCACAGCAAAAATTGGACATCCAGAGTGCATCAAACATGATTTAGAGCTTGTTTATGGAAAAGTGCTT
>NW_022262882.1:106231-115998 GCF_002021735.2 Oncorhynchus kisutch | reverse complement strand
GTAGGTGTGTGTGTGTGTGTATGTCCACAAATGCCTCAGTGGGTAGGTGTGTGTGTTTGTGTCTCCACAAGCCTCAGTAGGTAGGTGTGTGTGTGTATGTCCACATGCCTCAGTAGGTAGGTGTGTGTGTGTGTGTATGTCCACATGCCTCAGTAGGTAGGTGTGTGTGTGTGTGTATGTCCACATGCCTCAGTAGTAGGTAGGTGTGTGTGTGTGTGTGTGTATGTCCACATGCCTCAGTAGGTAGGTGTGTGTGTGTGTCCACATGCCTCAGTAGGTAGTGTGTGTGTGTGTATATGTCCACATGCCTCAGTAGGTAGGTGTGTGTGTGTGTATGTCCACATGCCTCAGTAGGTAGGTGTGTGTGTATGTCCACATGCCTCAGTAGGTAGGTGTGTGTGTGTATGTCCACATGCCTCAGTAGTAGGTAGGTGTGTGTGTGGTGTATGTCCACATGCCTCAGTAGGTAGGTGTGTGTGTATGTCCACATGCCTCAGTAGGTAGGTGTGTGTGTGTGTGTGTCCACATGTCTCAGTAGGTAGGTGTGTGTGTATGTCCACATGCCTCAGTAGGTAGGTGTGTGTGTGTGTCCACATGCCTCAGTAGGTAGGTGTGTGTGTAATGTCCACATGCCTCAGTAGGTAGGTGTGTGTGTATGTCCACATGCCTCAGTAGGTAGGTGTGTGTGTGTGTATGTCCACATGCCTCAGTAGGTAGTGTGTGTGTGTGTGGTCACACATGCCTGCAGTAGGTAGGTGTGTGTGTGTATGTCCACATGCCTCAGTAGGTAGGTGTGTGTGTATGTCCACATGCCTCAGTAGGTAGGTGTGTGTGTGTGTCCACATGTCTCAGTAGGTAGGTGTGTGTGTATGTCCACATGTCTCAGTAGGTAGGTGTGTGTGTGTGTCACATGCCTCAGTAGGTAGGTGTGTGTGTATATGTCCACATGCCTCAGTAGGTAGGTGTGTGTGTATGTCCACATGCCTCAGTAGGTAGGGTGTGTGTGTGTATGTCCACATGCCTCAGTAGGTAGGTGTGTGTGTGTGTCCACATGCCTCAGTAGGTGGTGTGTGTGTGTATGTCCACATGCCTCAGTAGGTAGGTGTGTGTGTATGTCCACATGCCTCAGTAGGTAGGTGTGTGTGTGTGTATGTCCACATGCCTCAGTAGGTAGGTGTGTGTGTGTGTGTCCACCATGCCTCAGTAGGTAGGTGTGTGTGTGTGTGTCACATGTACACATCTAACAGTAAAAGAATGGAATTAAGAATATATAAATTTAGGACAAGCAATGTCGGAGTGGCATTGACAAAATACAGTAGAATAGAATACAGTATATACATATGAGTAAAGTAGGATGTAACATTATTAAAGTGGCCAGTGTTCCATTTTAAAGTGGCAGTGTTTCCATTATTAAAGTGGCCAGTGTTCCATTATTAAAGTGGCCAGTGTTCCATTATTAAAGTGGGCCAGTGTTCCATTATTAAAGTGGCCAGTGTTCCATTATTAAAGTGGCCAGTGATAGAAGCTGTTTTTCAGTCTCTCAGTCCCATCTTTGATGCACCTGTACTGACCTCACCTTCTGGATGATAGCGGGGTGAAAAGGTGTCATGGAGGGCAGGCAGTGTGCCCCCGGTGATGTGTTGGGCAGGCAGTGTGCCCCCGGTGATGAGTTAGGCAGGCAGTGTGCCCCCGGTGATGAGTTGGGCAGGCCGTGTGCCCCCGGTGATGAGTTGGGCAGGCCGTGTGCCCCCGGTGATGAGTTGGGCAGGCCGTGTGCCCCCGGGGATGAGTTGGGCAGGCCGGGTGCCCCCGGTGATGAGTTGGGCAGGCCGTGTGCCCCCGGTGATGCGTTGGGCAGGCAGTGTGCCCCGGTGATGTGTTGGGCAGGCCGTGTGCCCCCGGTGATGTGTTGGGCAGACCGTACCATCCTCTGGAGAGCCCTGTGGTTGCGTGCGGTGGAGTTGTCATACCAGGCGGTGATGCAGCCAGCCCGACAGGATGCTCTCAATTGTGCATTTGTTAAAGTTAGGAGCCAAGCCGAATTGTCTTCTTCACCACACTGTCTGTGTGGGTGGACCATTTTAGATTGTCAGTGATGTATACGCCAAGGAACTTGAAACTTTACACCTTCTCCACTGCGGTCACGTCGTTGTGGATAAGGGGCGTGCTCCCTCTTCTTTCCTGAAGTCTACGATCAGCTCCTTCATTTTGTTGACGTTGAGAGAGAGGTTATTTTCCTGGCCCCACTCTGCCAGGGCCCTCACCTCCTCCCTATAGGCTGTCTTGTCATTGTTGGTAATCAGGCCTACTACTGTTGTGTCGTCTGCAAACTTGACGATTGAGTTGGAGGCGTGCGTGGCCACGCAGTCATGGGTGAACAGGGGGTACAGGAAGGAACTGAGCACACAGCCTTGTGGGGCCCTGTGTTAAGGATCAGTGAAGTGGAGGTGTTGTTTCCAAGCTTAATGATGAGCTTGGAGGGCACTATGGTGTTGAAGGCTTTGCTAAAGTCAATGAACAGCATTTTGACGTAAGGCATTCCTCTTGTCCAGATAGGATAGGGCAGTGTGCAGTGCGATGGTGTTTGCATCGTCTGTGAATCTATTGGGGCGGTATGCAAATTGAAGTGGGTCTAGGGTGTCAGGTAAGTTAGAGGTGATGTGATCCTTCTTCAGGATTGGTGGGTCCCCTGTGGGACGGTTGAGCTAATGTAGGCTAATGCGATTAGCATGAGGTTGTAAGTAACAAGAACATTTCCCTGGACATAGACATATCTGATATTGGCAGAAAGCTTAAATTCTTGTTAATCTAACTGCACTGTCCAATTTACAGTAGCTGTTATAGTGAAAGAATACCATGCTATTGTTTGAGGAGAGTGCACAGTGTTGAACATGAAAAGCTATTAATAAACAAATTAGTCACATTTGGTCAGTTATAATATAACATTTTGAACAGAAATGCAATGGTTCAGACTAAAAAGACTAAAAAAGTTGCACATACACTGCTGCCATCTAGTGGCCAATATCTAAATTGCACCTGGGCTGGAATAATACATTATTCTCTTGCTTTTCAAAGATGATGATACAAAATAAAAGACTTGTATTATCTTTTACCAGATCTAATGTGTTATATTCTCCTACATTCCTTTCACATTTACACAAACTTCAAAGTGTTTCCTTTCAAATGGTACCAAGAAAATGCATATCCTTGCTTCAGGGCCTGAGCCAGTTAGATTTGGATATGTCAATTTAGGCAAAAATTGAAGAAAAGGGTCCGATCCTTAATAGGTTTTAACTGGCCTCTCAAAGCACTTCATGATGACAGAAGTGAGATAGTCATTTAGTTCAGTTACCTTTGCTTTCTTAGGTACAGGAACAAGGAAGTGGGGACAGCAGACTGGGACAGGGAGAGATTGAATATGTCCGTAAACACTCCAGCCAGCTGGACTGCATATGCTCTGAGGACGCGGCTAGTGATGCCGTTTGGGCCAGCAGCCTTGCGAGGGTTAACACGCTTAAATGTCTTACTCACGTCAGCCATGGAGAGCGAGAACCCACAGTCATTGGGAGCGTGCCACTATAGCCCTGTTTGCACAGAGAATGTGGGTTATGTATTTATTACCCCAGAATGTCCGCTATACCAGAGGTGTAATATGTGTTAATGATGCATTCTGCGATGTTAAATTAATACCTACAAAATGTAGAAACAAAAGCGTTCACTGTGACATTTGATACACACATAGGCCCTTCATATATAGGCAGTGAGCAGCACTTTGTTCATTTATCAATCAGTTGTTTTCTTGCTCAAACCGCGAGCAACACCTGTCAAACTCAAAGGGATGTAGATTCGTAGGGGACTGGTATTATCAGAGGACTTTGCCAAAAAAACAGTAGGTTATTCTGGTTAGTCAATGTCCAGAATTCAGTTTCCGTTTAATCCACCTGAACATAGACTACAGTTCCCTTAAGATAGGCCTATTTTAAAGTCCTCGTCTTGGTGACTGTCAAATTTGTAGCTCCTCCCAATCATCACACAGAAACAGCAGCACTGCTATCCTCCTCTTACACCACCATTCACCAAATATTTACCAAACACCACCGTTCAGCGCCTCCCTTCTCTTCATTTTCAACTCTCCTTTCACAGCTAAGTCTTATTGAATTGAACTTGAATTGACTTCGACAATGTCCTTTTTGCCTCCATGGATTGACATGAACTTTTTCTGGCCGGTTCCCTAAAGCATTATTAGGCGATCAGCTGGGTAAGTTATTTGGCGCTTGTTGTAAAATGGGGTGCGTGCTGGTGGCAGGGAAGTCAGGCGCAGGAGAATGAACTTGATATTTAATAAATGCATGAGTTATGTTACGGATCTCGTTTCCCATCCCCCTAGACTGCAGGGTCTAACGGATTCGTAACACTCACCAAAGTCCCAAACCAACATCTACAAGATAAAGAAAGTGGGTACAAAACCCGTTGCACAGCATAACATACTAGGCACTGATACAGACTACGAACAATCACGACAAGGACATGAGAGGGAACAGAGGGTGAAATACCAACATGTAACTGATGGGATTGGAACCAGGTGTGAAGGAAGACAAGACAAAACCAATGGAAAATGGAAATGAAAAATGGATCAGTGATGGCTAGAAGATCGGTGACGTCGACCACCGAACAAGGAGAGGGACCGACTTCGGTGGAAGTCGTGACACTTGTACAGTTTAGACTTATGCAGTAATACCAGAATGCCTCAAATAATGAAAGAAAAACCTAAATGAAGCCTATAGATATATATTGCACAATAATTAATACGTTTATGGATTTTTAAAGATTGTTTATGTTATTGAACCCGACTACCATCCACCTGCCCTTCAGCCTTACAATATTTAATAACCCTAAACCCGTCTGCCCTGTAGATATAACCACGGGGACTGCCTCTCTGTGTGTTGACTGTGTACATGTGCATGTTCTCTAGCCCATACTCAAACTCACTCTGTGTGGAACAACCCTCCATACAAAGTCCATAGAAAACCATATTTGCTATAGCCGTTTTCCTCCCAGGCCTGATTCGCGCCTACATGGCAATCCTCTATTGAATCGGCGCTAAGCTAATGCATCTGGCCGTGGTGCGGGATGAGCCGTAACGGAGAAGATAGATAGCCACTGCAGTCTCACATAAGCAGAGAACACAAGGCCGAACACTGAGCTCAATTTCCCACCCTGGGAATAGAAGGATTAGGGGTTTATAATGCAACATAGAATCAAATCACGGGGATGAGACTTTCTCTTTAGGCCTCTACGGCAATTATTCTAACAGATTCTGGAACAGATTTGAAATGAATAAATAGGAAAACTTCTTTAACCATAAAAACAGTTACTGTTTTCCTGCCATCAGCTTCTTTCACTGGACATAAAAGGGATAGAAAGAAATGGTCCAGCACAGGACATAGGGAACTCCTTATAAGGAGGCACAGGACATAGGGAACTCCTTATAAGGCAGCACAGGACATAGGGAACTCCTTATAAGGCAGCACAGGGACATAGGGAACTCCTTATAAGGCAGCACAGGACATAGGGAACTCCTTATAAGGCAGCACAGGACATAGGGAACTCCTTATAAGGCAGCACAGGACATAGGGAACTCCTTATAAGGCAGCACAGGACATAGGGAACTCCTTATAAGGCAGCACAGGACATAGGGAACTCCTTATAAGGCAGCACAGGACATAGGGAACTCCTTATAAGGCAGCACAGGACATAGGGAACTCCTTATAAGGCAGCACAGGACATAGGGAACTCCTTATAAGGCAGCACAGGACATAGGGGAACTCCTTATAAGGAGGCACAGGACATAGGGAACTCCTTATAAGGCTGCACAGGACATAGGGGACTCCTTATAAGGAGGCACAGGACATAGGGAACTCCTTATAAGGCAGCACAGGACATAAGGAACTCCTTATAAGGAGGCACAGGACATAGGGAACTCCTTATAATGAGGCACAGGACATAGGGAAACTCCTTATAAGGCAGCACAGGACATAGGGAACTCCTTATAAGGCAGCACAGGGACATAGGGAACTCCTTATAAGGTGGCACAGGACATAGGGAACTCCTTATAAGGAGGCACAGGACATAGGGAACTCCTTATAGCGCTTAAGAGTGTTGGGTCAGTAACCGAAGGTTGCTGGTTCGAATCCCCGAGCCGACTATGTGAAAAATCTCTGGATGTGCCCTTGAGCAGTCCTAATTGCGCCTGTAACTCACTCTGGATCAGAGCGTTTGCTAAATGACCAAAGACATGCAAAACACACATAAAACAGAACAGTACAAAAATAGCCACATAGAAAACAGACGAAAACAACATCACATGTTGATTAGCTACAAAACCTGTTCATCTCACTTCAGCTTCTCTTCACTGTAGGAGTAAGAAGCCAGTGTCTCTGTCCCAGTGACACACTATTGTCTTTATAGTGCACTACTTTTGACCAGAGCCCTATGAGATAATAGGGAATAGGGTGTCATTTGAGACACTGCCAGTAGGGAGAGCCACATCTGGTGTAAAATACACTCATCATTAGGAGAAGAAGACTTGGCAGGATCTAAGAGAAACCTCTTAAAGAGCAGCATATGCTGTTCTCTATAAGGGGGAAGTTAAAGTAAGAGAGCCATATGCTACAATTCAGTGCTGGCATGTCTCTGTGCCTGTCTCTGTGCCTGTCTCTGTGCATGTCTCTGTGTATGTCTCTGTGCCTGTCTCTGTGTATGTCTATGTTTATGTCTCTGTGCATGTCTCTGTGTATGTCTCTGTGTATGTCTCTGTGCCTGTCTCTGTGTATGTCTATGTTTATGTCTCTGTGCATGTCTCTGTGCCTGTCTCTGTGCCTGTCTCTGTGCATGTCTCTGTGTATGTCTCTGTGCATGTCTCTGTGCATGTCTCTGTGCCTGTCTCTGTGCATGTCTCTGTGCCTGTCTCTGTGTATGTCTATGTTTATGTCTCTGTGCATGACTCTGTGCATGTCTCTGTGCATGTCTCTATGTATGGGCAGCTATATCGCTCAAGATTGACTTCGAAATTGGACGACTGTTCATGTCCTGAGGACGTCGGGGGGCAACAGTGAGCGTTATTTCCCATGACTCTGGATCAGAAGGTCATGTGTTCAATCCCATCGGTCGGCACTCTTTCATTTATTTATTTTTCTATCCCAAAACCTAACCCTTAACTTAACCATTCTGAATGAGTGCCTAAACGTAATGCTTTAACCCTATCCAGAACCTGAATACTTAACCATTACCTTCGAAAGATGAACATTGGAGCAACTTAGAAATGTGACATTCGGAGAAGAGTACAAAACGTCTAATTCTGCATTGAGACTGTGAGAGCTTGCACAGAGGGATGCAGATTGGATAAGAACAAGGCCTATATACTTTACAATGACGGCCCCCATTTCTCTAAATGACAGTGTTCATATTTTTGATTTAAACTACAGCTTGCTGCAAGGAGAGAGGAAGGCTATGTGCCTCCTAGGGAGGGTCAGGATGCATTTGTTAAAGGTAAAAGACTCTCCACATGGCATCCACGAGGTTACCAGGTAAAGGGACGGGACTCGACCCAATACCCAACCCACCTCCAGTACTACACGGGTCATGAGTTCAGAGCCATGTCGCCCGCCATCCTGAAAGTTGTAAACTACCTCCTTGTCTATCCTAAGAGAGCATAAGAGAGCATAAGAGAGCATAAGAGAGCCACATCATGTTAACACATGAGAGCATATTCTGATGCAACACCACTGTCTGGCAGTTTGACTTGATGGGGATTAGACTGGAAGTTATTCTACTCACATGATGAGCCCCTGACGTGCACACCAACACACACACGCAAGCACGCATGCACACACACACACTTGCGCAATGTGGCCCTGACATATTCAAAAGCTACTCTCTCCAGGAACTACGAGACCCTCCAATCTAGGTGTTAGGAAACAGGTAATATATGGAGGGATAAGAGAGGATAGAGGAGGGAGGTGGAGAACTACCTAACATGCTAATGAGCAGATCTGCATCCCAAATGGCACCCTATAACCTACATGCTGCACTACATTTGACCAGGGCCCATACGGCTTTGGTCAAAGAAGGGCACTATATAGGGAATAGGGATCCATTTGGGACTCATGCTACCACTCTGGTCTAGAGCCATTGCTGGTGAATAATAACTTCAGGGGAATGAGCATAGATACAAGGATATGCAACATCGATATCACATTAGCAGTTTAGTAGTCTGGGAAGGTGTGTGTGTGTGTGTGTGTGTGTGTGAGAGGACAGGTATGGGTTGTTGTACTGATAAGTAGGTATTAACCCCCAGGGGACGAAGAAGGGAGGAAAAGAGAGAGAGGGGCAGAGAATGAGAATGAATGTAGGGAGAGCAAGAAAGAGAGGAATAGAGGAAGAAAGAGCATGGGGAGGAGTGGAGGGGGAGGAGTGGAGGGGGAGGAGTGGAGGGGAGGATGTGATATAATGAGCATTTGCCACTGAGAAAATAATTCCATGTTTTTATTGTACCTGCCAATAACTATACTGTAATTATACATTCAAGGACGATGACACGTAACTTTGGTGTGGGCCTGGAAATGAGAGAGAGAGAGAGACAGAGAGAGAGAGAGAGAGAGAGAGAGAGACAGAGAGAGAGAGAGGGCAGAGAGAGAGAGAGAGAGAGAGAGAGAGAGAAGAAAGAGAGGGCAGAGAGAGAGAGAGAGAGAGAGAGAGAGAGAGAGAGAGAGAGAGAGAGAAGAAAGAGAGGGCAGAGAGAGGGGTAGGAAGATGGCGAGAGGAAGCGAGGGTAGAGAGGCAGAGAGTGAGAATAAGGGAGGGAGAGAGCGAGAGGGAAGAATGTAGGAAGAGCAAGAGAGAGAGGAATAGAGGAAGAAAGAGAGTGGGGAGG
Organism: Oncorhynchus kisutch; assembly: GCF_002021735.2. Lineage (NCBI taxonomy): Eukaryota > Metazoa > Chordata > Actinopteri > Salmoniformes > Salmonidae > Oncorhynchus > Oncorhynchus kisutch. Next base: position 107,066 of record NW_022262882.1, on the reverse strand, counting down.
AGTGGAGGGGGGAGGATGTGATATAATGAGCATATAATTCCATGTTCTTATTGTACCTGCTAATAACTATACTGTAATTGTACATTCAACTTTATACATTCAACTTTGTTGTGGGCCTGGAAATGAGAGAGAGAGAGAGACAGAGAGAGAGAGAGAGAGAGAGAGAGAGAGAGAGAGAGAGAGACAGAGAGAGAGAGACAGAGAGAGAGATTCACCCTGCACACCCTAATTGACCACCAAACAAACCAAAACAAAGGCAAAGTCTTCTAATGCTTTGTTGATTTCAAAAAAGCCTTCGACTCAATTTGGCATGAGGGTCTGCTATACAAACTGATGGAAAGTGGTGTTGGGGGTAAAACATACGACATTATAAAATCCATGTACACAAACAACAAGTGTGCGGTTAAAATTGGCAAAAAACACACACATTTCTTCACACAGGGTCGTGGGGTTAGACAGGGACTAGAAAAGACTGCAGCACCCAGCCTCACCCTACTAGAATCCGAAGTCAAATGTCTGCTGTTTGCTGATGATCTGGTGCTTCTGTCACCAACCAAGGAGGGCCTACAGCAGCACCTAGATCTTATGCACAGATTCTGTCAGACCTGGGCCCTGACAGTAAATCTCAGTAAGACCAAAATAATGGTGTTCCAAAAAAGGTCCAGTCACCAGGACCACAAATACAAATTCCATCTAGACACTGTTGCCCTAGAGCACACAAAAAACTATACATACCTTGGCCTAAACATCAGCGCCACAGGTAACTTCCACAAAGCTGTGAACGATCTGAGAGACAAGGCAAGAAGGGCATTCTATGCCATCAAAAGGAACGTAA